>NW_027363342.1:477500-620000 GCF_046119375.1 Phyllobates terribilis
GCTACTCTTAATCCACCCCTGAGTGAGACTAATACTGTACAACCAAATTGGCTCAGCACAAAAGGTTTCTTCAGATGTGGAGCCAATCGGTGCAAAGCGTGTCTACATGCGGTTAAAACAGATAGTTTTATGTCCTTAAGTAATGATAGAGAATATAAAATTCATGATTTCCTCAATTGTAATTCATCAGGGGAGTCCCTGTGGATTTTCACATTGGATACCACAGGGGTTAAATTCAAGACAGGATCTGATACTGCAGTATTAAGAAATATAATTCTGCATTTATTTCCATGCATGTACACTGGGTACGGAAAGTATTCAGACCCCTTTACATTTTTCACTCTTTGTTTCATTGCAGCCATTTGGTAAATTCTAAAAAGTTCATTTTTTTCTCATTAAAGTCCACTCTGCACCCCATCTTGTCTGAAAGAAAACAGAAATGAAGAAATTTTTGCAAAATTTAATAAAAAAGAAAAACTGAAATATCACACGGGCATAAGTATTCAGACCCTTTGCTCAGTATTGAGTAGAAGCACCCTTTTGGGCTAGTACAGCCATGAGTCTTCTTGGAAATGATGCAACAAGTTTTTCACACCAGCATTTTGGGATCCTCTGCCATTCTTCCTTGCAGATCCTCTCCAGTTCCGTCAGGATGAATGGGAAACGTTGGTGGACAGCCATTTTCAGGTCTCTCCAAAGATGCTCAATTGGGTTTAGGTCAGGGCTCTGGCTGGGCCAGTCAAGAATGGTCACATAGTTGTTCTGAAGCCACTCCTTTGTTATTTTAGCTGTGTGCTTAGGGTCATTGTCTTGTTGGAAGGTGAACCTTTGGCCAAGTCTGAGGTGCAGAGCACTCTGGAAGAGGTTTTCATCCAGGATATCTCTGTACTTGGCCGCATTCATGTTTCCTTCAATTGCAACCAGTCGTCCTGTCCCTGCAGCTGAAAAACACACCCATAGCATGATACTGCTGTTATGATCTGCTACAAGAACTAAGGAAAGAGAGGAAATCTGTCCATACAATAGGACTAAGCTGATTCCTTACGATGCAGCGGGCAACCTGTTCCTTGCAAACAGACCCGCCTATGTCCGCGGCTAATCTGAACACAGACCTATAGATTAAAGGGAGGGGTCCCTAAAAGAACTAAGGACTGGGACAAAACTGGACACCTCCTGGCAGAAGTAGTAGCAGAAGAAGACAAACAGACAAAAGTACTTAGTGGTCCAAGGACCAAACAAACTAGAGAGATACAGTAGGTACAAAGCACCTGGCTAGATTAAGAGTCAAAGTAACACTGAAGTCCAGCAAAGCCTGAAGGGCGGAGCTGGAATAAATAGGCAGAAGGTCACATGACCACAAAATAGAAAAAACTAACAGGAGGGTTCTAACAACTGCCACCACCATGTTTCACTGTTGGGATTGTATTAGGCAGGTGATGAGCAGTGCCTGGTTTTCTCCACACATACCACTTAGAATTATCACCAAAAAGTTCTATCTTCGTCTCATCAGACCAGAGAATCTTATTTCTCATAGTCTGGGAGTCCTTCATGTGTTTTTGAGCAAACTCTATGCGGGCTTTCATATGAGGAGAGGCTTCCATCTGGCCACTCTGCCATAAAGGCCCAACTGGGGAAGGGCTGCAGTGATAGTTGACTATGTGGAACTTTCTCCCATCTCCCTACTGCATCTCTGGAGCTCAGCCACAGTGATCTTGGGGTTCTTCTTTACCTCTCTCACCAAGGCTCTTCTCCCACGATTGCTCAGTTTGGCTGGACGGCCAGGTCTAGGAAGACTTCTGGTGGTCCCAAACTTCTTCCATTTAAGGATTATGGAGGCCACTGTGCTCTTATGAACCTTGGGTAATGCAGAAATTCTTTTATAACCTTGGCTAGATCTGTGCCTTGCCACAATTCGGTCTCTGAGCTCCTTGGGCAGTTCGTTTGAGCTCATGATTCTCATTTGGTCTGACATGTAGTGTGAGCTGTGGGGTCTTATATAGACAGGTGTGTGCCTTTCCAAATCAAGTCCTATCAGTTTAATTAAACACATTTGGACTCCATTGAAGGAGTAGAACCATCTCAAGGAGGATCACAAGGAAATGGACAGCATGTGACTTAAATATGAGTGTCTGAGCAAAGGATCTGAATACTTATGACCATGTGATATTTCAGTTTTTCTTTTTTAATAAATTTGCAAAAAAATTCTATATTGCTGTTTTTTTCAGTCAAGATGGGGTGCAGAGTGTACTTTAATGAGAAAAAAATGAACTTTTTAGAATTTATCAAATGGCTGCAATGAAACAAAGAGTGAAAAATTTAAAGGAGTCTGAATACTTTCCGTACTCACTGTATGTATCTATATAAACTGCTCCAAAAATAAAGGGAACACTTAAAACAACAGAATATAACTCCAAGTAAATCAAACTTCTGTGAAATCAAACTGTCCACTTAGGAAGCAACACTGATTGACAATCAATTTCACATGCTGATGTGCAAATGGAATAGAGGATAGATGGAAATTATTGGCAATTATCAAGACACCCTCAATAAAGGAGTGGTTCTGCAGGTGGGGACCACAGACCACATCTCAGTACCAATGCTTTCTGGCTGATGTTTTGGTCACTTTTGAATGTTGGTTGTGCTTTCACACTCGTGGTAGCATGACACAGACTCTACAACCCACAGAAGTTGCTCAGATAGTGCAGCTCATCCAGGATGGCACATCAATGCGAGCTGTGGCAAGAAGGTTGGCTGTGTCCAGAGGCTGGAGGCGCTACCAGGAGACAGGCCAGTACACCAGGAGATGTGGAGGGGGCCGTAGGAGGGCAACAACCCAGCAGCAGGACCGCTACCTCCGCCTTTGTGAAAGGAGGAACAGGAGGAGCACTGCCAGAGCCCTGCAAAATGACCTCCAGCAGGCCACAAATGTGCATGTGTTTGCACAAACGGTTAGATACCGACTCCATGAGGGTGGTATGAGGGCCCGACGTCCACAGATAGGGGTTGTGCTCACAGCCCAACACCATGCAGGACGCTTGGCATTTGCCACAGAACACCACGATTGGCAAAGTTGCCACTCGCGCCCTGTGCTCTTCGTAGATGAAAGCAGGTTCACACTGAGCACATGTGACAGACGTGACAGAGTCTGGAGACGCCGTGGAGAGTGACATCCTTCAGCATGACCGGTTTGGCAGTGGGTGAGTAATGGTGTGGGGTGGCATTTCTTTGGAGAGCCGCACAGCCCTCCATGTGCTCGCCAGAGGTAGCCTGACTTCCATTAGGTACCGAGATGAGATCCTCAGACCCCTTGTGAGACCATATGCTGGTGCGGTTGGCCCTGGGTTCCTCATAATGCTGGACAATGGCAGACCTCATGTGGCTGGAGTGTGTCAGCAGTTCCTGCAAGATGGAGGCATTGAAGCTATGGACTGGCCCGCCCGTTCCCCAGACCTGAATCCGATTGAGCACATCTGGGACATCATGTCTCGCTCCATCCGCCAACGTCACGTTGCACCACAGACTGTCCAGGAGTTGGCGGATGCTTTAGTTCAGGTCTGGGAGGAGATCCCACAGGAGACCATCCGCAACCTCATCAGGAGCATGCCCAGGCGTTGTAGGGAGGTCATACAGGCACGTGGATATATATATATATATATATATATATATATATATATATGCCTTTTTGTCATTCTAGTAGTAGGGCCATAATTAAGACATGATTTGTTGAAACGTGTAGGTCTGTAAGCTATGATAGTTGCACATTTGCTGTATTCTTTGTGGAGCAGTGTTTTATATGGCTAATAAAAGCTAAGTTTTAATATTTTTTCTACTAAACAAACCTTTACGCTCGATCATTTGCACTTTTCCCATGTCTGACTGCACTTACGTTTTGCCCTGGTACCACTTATCTGCATCTCCAGAAGTTTCCCATTTCTCTATTATACTCTTCAAATTACATTTTGAGACTTTCTCCTCCTGCTGTTGCACATATTTTTTTCCCTTCATCTGCACAGGTATCATTAATCTATCAACTATAATGGCCGTACCAGGTCCTGCAGGTCCTGTATCCCGTACACATGACGTGGGCAGTGCACGGCATGCCGCTAGTTTTTATTCTGAGTGCTCTTATATACGGTGGTAGTTTTACACAATGTTGAGCCTGTGATTTGCAGAGTGAAATGTCTGACTGCTAGAACAGAAGTATACGGCAGATTCTACAGCATGGATACATAAAGGACGTCCTGGGGGAATATACCTCCCTCCAACACTCGTCCAGTCCCTGCCTCACACTAGAGACATTTATAATAACTCCAGGACTATGGAGCTGGTCATTTTCTCATAATCTGTGGCCATTATTAGTGATCTCACATTGTACGGTAATATCACCCTGGAGGTTGTGATGTATTTAGTGTAATAGCGCCATCTAGAATATACAGTATATATCAGGCGATACCATGCTTACTATAGTTAGTCGTCTTCTGTGCCCTCTATAGCTATCTATTATACTTTATATTTCTTTATAATAATTTATAATAAATTACTCGATAGTTTTACAGCTTTATGATGTTTATTAATCTGCTGAAATGATAAAAGAAAGTCGAACCTTACAGTGGACACAGGTGGAAGTGACCTCCATGATGGTGTAGGCTGAGGTGGAGCAAGTATTTAGTCAGTGGGGGATCAAGATGATGAGTATTCCCCAGGGTTCCCTGTTATCAGGGAGGGACCCGGTGTATGCAATCAAAAGATCTTATCCTCTGACCGGCTTTGTGCCATCAACAGGTAATGATCCTCTGTCCGGCTGTGTGCCATCAACAGGTAATGACCATCCGGCAGTCCGACATCAACTGGTCATCACCCTCCAGCTGTGTGCCATCAACAGGTAATGACCATCCGGCAGTGCGCCATCAACAGGTAATGACCCTCTGGCTATGGCCATCAATAGGTCATCACCCTCCGGCTGTGTTCCATCAACAGGTAATGACCATCCGGCAGTGTGCCATGAACAGGTAATGACCATCCAGCTGTGTGCCATCAACAGGTAATGACCATCCGGCAGTGCACCATCAACAGGTAATGACCCTCTGGCTATGGCCATCAATTGGTCATCACCCTCCGGCTGTGTGCCATCAATAGGTAATGACCATCCGGCAGTGCGCCATGAACAGGTAATGACCATCCGTCTGTGTGCCATCAACAGGTAATTATCCTCTGTCCGGCTGTGTGCCATCAACAGGTAATGACCCTCTGGCTATGGTCATCAATAGGTCATCACCCTTCGGCTGTGTGCCATCAACAGGTAATGACCCTCTGGCTATGGCCATCAATAGATCATCACCCTCCGGCTGTGTGCCATCAACAGGTAATGACCCTCTGGTTATGGCCATCAATAGGTCATCACCCTCCGGCTGTGTGCCATCAACAGGTAATGACCCTCTGGCTATGGCCATCAATAGATCATCACCCTCCGGCTGTGTGCCATCAACAGGTAATGACCCTCTGGCTATGGCCATCAATAGGTCATCACCCTCCGGCTGTGTGCCATCAAATGTTTTTATCTTCTGTCCAGTTTTGTGCCATCAAGAGGTAATGACCCTCCAGCTGTGGGCCATCAACAGGTCATCACCCTTCGGCATTTAGGCTTCTTGTCTTCTGTAAGATGCGATTCTTGAGTCTCCTGATGCTAAAAAATATTTAAAAAATCACCGATTAAACTAATAATCTATCTTGTACATAAGCATCACAATTTATAATCTATCTAGTGCATAAGTATGACAATTTAGCTCACAGAACATACACTATGGTAAAACATTAGACCCTACAAGCAGAAATTTGCTAAACTAACATAAATATAACTGACAAATCAGTAGAAAAATCGCTACCAATGGCACAGCTCTCTTCACATCAACCTGTAACCATAGTAGATAAGAAATAGAGGACAATGCTCATAGTCAGTTATCAACAATTCGGCATGGGGCATCCCACCAGAGACATTATAATATCTAGTAGATTATAGATGGCAATAGAATTTACCAACAAGCACATAGTACGCCAAACTCAAGTACATAGTATGCCAAACCTCGACACGTTTTCCTAAAATAGGTTCATCAGAAGCACATACTAGACAGTGATACTTAGCAAAGCGTTCATAGATATATGCGCCATATGATAAGGTGCTAAAGTGCAAGTGTGTGACAAAATATCCATGCGATTTCAGGTGCAATGCTGCATTGTATGTAGTAAGATGGTGCCCATCAGACAGCATGTATAGGACTAACCTGTGATGAAAACACGAGCAATGGGAAAGTTCAAGCAGTTGCCTTCTCAATCTTCCTCGCCTCTAAGACATCTAAGGAAACATCTTCTCCTCTTGATTTTGGGTTGAGGTGTTGTAGGCATTTCAGGCTCTGGCATTCTAGGTTCTGACATACTAGGTTCTGACATGGTAGGTTCTGGTGTTCTAGGTTCTGGTGCTCTTGGCTCTGGAATTCTGGGTTGTTGGCTTCTCTGAAAAATCAGTAACCTCTCTTTAAGCTCCGTTGAACTTCGAGCTCTTCTTCCTATATTGTTGTGAGGGATCATTCTGACCCAGACAATATCACTGAACGCCACTTTATAGTTGCAACTAGGAACCTTTTTCGCATCCTGCGGTGCAGGAGCCATGGATGGAGTAGAACATTTGCCATTGGGCAGGACAGGTGTTCTCCTGGAGTCTTGCTTCTGAATCTGAGGGATGCAAATCGGCTCCTTACAAGCACTTTGTTCCTTCAGAATGGTTTTGTTCTCAGGAGTTTTCTGATTGTTTCACCAGGTTCAGACATTGCCCACTTGCTCAGGACAAGACTTAAGGCCAAATACTCTAGTATTGTCAGTAGTGTCATCACCGCAACAAAAACTGCGTCACGGAAGAGCCAAAGAGGAAGATTGATGGAAGCTTGATAGGTGCTTCTTCTGAGATCCACGGGTAGTGGGTCATCCTATAATAAAGAAAAAAAACATAATAAAGTCCTGTATATTTATACCCAATCCAGTCAAACAGAGAGCCCTTGTTATTATACAGTGATGGATACATTATCAAGCAACTTTCAGAAATATCCCATTGAGAAGATCAGGAAGAAGTTTGGGATTCACCTCCAGGGTCCATGGAATATTATTTACAGTTGGACTTTCATATGACGGACGGTCACGTGTCCAGTATGAGAAGTCCTGCAAGAGGCGATATTCTCATTAGCTGATCCTTGTGACCTCCATATTGATGAGAACATACTCGCCCTCAGTGTACTGTAATGTGGGGGGTAGAGCAACGTAAAGCACAGAAATGATAGGATGATACTCATCATCTCCAGAGGTCTCTCAGCACCAAGGTATGGTCAATGAGATACAAGCTGCAGATGGGCCGAGGCTTCTAATATACCCAGGGGTGACATCACAAAGCCCTCTGTGACATCATTGCACAGTTCTATCCATCATGTCACTGATACTTTGGACCTAACTAAATGTCTAAAAGAGAACCCTTCCACATGATTTCCAATCACGGAGCAGCTTCAGTTTTTCAAGAAAAGTTTAAAAAATATAATCTGTGCTGTGATTGGTCACAATGGCACATGAAGCAGAACGTCTTTAGATCTTTTAAAGGGAAAGTGTCAGCAATTTTTTTACAATTGTAAAATTGTAAAGTATTTATATTTATATATAAATACACATATATATTTAAAAAGGTTTTAATGGTATAAAATCTGAAAAAAATATTTTAACTCTTTTGATGTTTTCATCTTGTAAACACTAGGGGGAGCAGCTGCTATTTCCATGAAAACAGAATACAGCTAGCTCGCATTACGACTGCAGTAAAAGTGGGCGGGATCTGCTCACATGGGTGTGATGTCACTCCTCCCCTTCTGGGCGTTTGCAAAAAGGTAAATGAGACTGTAGTTTAGGATCACAGTGCGGAGCGATCACTGGTGACTGCAAAGTGATATATAAGGGACAACACCAAAGTCATTAATCACTACAAGGACAAGGCAGGAATGTGGGAGTCAGAGGGGTCACCCCACACTTATATCCCCTCTGACTGTCACTTCCTAAGCTCCTTTCCCTGCCATAACCTCTTATTCCCGCAGGTAAATTCTTACAGGACCCCCCTCCCCATCCCCTTCCCCTGCCGCAGCTGATTCTAAACGTCCTCCATATGTAATAATAGACAGGTACTCACCGGCAGCCTATGGTAATTCACAGGGTAGAACAGGGTACAGCACAGAAACAATATGGCGATCCTCATTGTCTCCAGGGGGTATCTCAGCACCAAGATATGGCCAATGAGATATGAGCTCCAGGTGGATGGAGCCCCCTTATATACCCCAAGGGTGACATCACAACGCCCTCTGTGACATCATCACCCACAACATTCCGTCACATGACATCACCCAGCACCAGCATCATGTGACCCAGCATAAATAGAAAGTCCTTGTTGGCTATAGCAACTATTCAAAACTAAGTTTAAACTTTTCCAACAGCTAAAGGCGGCTCTGTGATGGCAGTTTCTTCTTGTGGACGGTTGTGATAAATCTGCAGAACATCTACATAACGCGACATGTAGAAAATCCTGTCTTTTCCCCTCTGTTCTTCCTCTGGTGCTACAGAGACGGATAGAAGGAGCTTTTCCAGACCTTACAGTGCACAATATGGGACCTAATCACTGATATCCCAGATCTGCTGAGTACAAGTGACGCGCCCCTGGGCCTGTGTCGCGCTGCGTTGCGCACGCGGGAGCTTACCCGGAGCCGGATCTCTTGAGGGTTGTAGTCTCGTGGCGGTGACCCGGTCCGTGCCCAGGGAGTCAAACTGAGCGGCGATGTAACAGCGGTAGATGCAGAACGACTACGCCACCCGTTGAATGCAGCTATGGAGCTGCCGCTGCAGGACAGTCCGCTGAGGCCGGTGGATGGATGGTGCAGCGTAGATGGTATAACCCCCAACGGGAGGGGTATGGCCTCAGGGCAGCAGATGTGGATGATGGGGGTAGCAGGAACCACTCAGAGACGGTGCGGTGTAATTCAGGGTCTTTACTGGTAACAACGATAGACCCTCCCGGAGTACTTGCTAGTGAACGGGGCCTGGTCAGTCCTTGAGCAGATGGGATCTCCCCTGGCCAGGCGGAGTTGTAGGCCTCCCAAACTGACTGTACTCTTCTGGCTACCTTGCTAGAAGCGGATATAAGTAGCCCACGTCCCTGAGTGTACCGTGTGGTGCTCACCCGTATGGCCGGTGACTCGGGGCCTTCTATTGGCTTCCGCTCCACGATGGCGGTGCTGGTCCCACACGTGTGACCGTGCCTTCGGGTTTCTGGGCCTGAGGACCTGAAATCCCCTGCCGGTCGGCTTCTGCTGCTGGGTAAGAGTTAGTCCCCACAGCCTCGGACGCCGGGTCCGGTAAGAAAGCTTCTCAGTCAGGGCGAGCTCTGCAGCTGCCAGCCCCTGACTTGTAGTAGTATCGCTCCCACTGAGCTTCTGCTGTTTCTTCCTGTGACTGTTTCTTGTCTCTACTCTCCTTGACTGACTAACCCTGCCTCAGCCCAGGGTTTATACAGGGGAAGTTCTTCCCCTCCCAAGACTGGGCAGGAGGTGTGGCATGCACAGGATCCCTGACCAAAGGACCTCCCACCTGCTCTCAGACATAACATTACATTACTGTGGAAAACCAGACCCCTGGGGTGCCACATTCCCCCCTAGTGAAATTTAGTATTCCGGGACTAAACATATTTTTGTAACATAACAAAGTATAAACAATAACATTACAATAAGGAAACACATAAAGCTGGTCACGGCGTGTCCGTAACCGGGTGCAGTCTTTGAAGAAAGCAAGGTGTCCATTTCACCAAAACAGGGAGACGTAACCAGGTAGGGGTCTGTCCTAGCCCGAGTCCTTAACAGTCTCTAGTCCATCCTGGGTTACGCTCCAACTATGTACAAGGATTCCCGGTAAATCCACCAAGGATTCCTAAAAATAACTGGAAACACAAAATTATACACAAGCAACAATACACAGATAAACATAAATAAAACAATTTATACACTTCAAATCCTCCAGCGTGCGGGTAACTGGCCTCTAGTGGCCCTAGTGGACCTACGGAGCTGACTGTCTGGCCCTGAACTACAGGGTGTAGGAGCTGTCAAGGGTAAACTGGGCAGCTGTCTACCGGCTCTTTGTCTCACTAGGGGTACGGCAGGCTCACTATAAGCAGAGGGTTGATCCTCCTGTTCTGCTTGTGTGGAGTCTTCTGCCTCCTGGACCGGCTGTTCTTCCAGCTCTACCTGTTGCTCCGTAGGTGCTTGGGATGCTGGTTGGAGGAAGGTGAGTACGGGTACCACAACTGCACCATTGACTTGAGTCCAAGACCGAGGGAAGTCCCCGAGCACAGTACTAACCATATCTTCCCTTTCCTCTACGGGTCGATGGTCTTCTTGTTCCTCTTCAGGGTTCCTCAGTTGTTCGGGACACTTCTTCAGGTGGTCCCGGGATACAATGGCGGTGGTTTCCCCTCCGTCTTTACTGATGGTACAAACCTTCGGGTTCTCGTGGCTTGAGGGCAGTACGGTGTACGGGTCCTTCTCCCACTGGTCATCCAACTTGTGGAGCCGTCTCTTCCTCTTCAAGACCTGCTCTCCGGGTACCAGGGGAACAGCGGGAGCATACTGGTTGTAAGTTTTCTCTTGTCTTTCCCTAGCCTGACAGAGACTTCGCTCCACGCTCTCCTGTACTCTCCGGTACTGCTGCTGCCTCTCTGTGTCCCAGTCTGTTTCTGGTGAAGTGTCCTCGGGTGTCAGGACTCCCATTTCCAGGTCAACAGGTAACTTACCAGGTCTTGCCCTCATTAGGTAAGCCGGGGTACAGTTAGTGGAACCTACCGGGATGTGGTTGTATAGGTCCACCAGATCGGGCAACTTCTCAGGCCACAGACTGCGTTCTTCCAGGGGCAACGTTTTTAGAAGATCCATTACCACCTGGTTCATTTTCTCACAAAGTCCATTAGTTTGCGGATGGTAGGGTGTCGTCCTTATCTTCCGGCAGCCATACAGATTGCAGAATTCCTGGAAGACCTCCGCTTCAAAGGCAGGTCCCTGGTCCGTCAGCACTTGGTCCGGGTACCCGTGTGGACGGCAAAAGTGCTGCTGGAAGGCTCTAGCTGCTGTTTGAGCCGTTAAGTCCTTGACGGGGACGACAACCAGAAACCGGGAGTAATGATCCACGATGGTTAACGCGTAGACGTAGCCACTTCTGCTTGGGGTCAGTTTTACATGATCCAAGGCTACCAGTTCCAACGGTTGCCGGGTGACGATGGACTGCAGGGGAGTCTTCTGGCTGGCACGGTCCTTCCTTCTCAGGTTGCACGGGCCACAGTCTCCGCACCACTTCTCAATGGTTCCCCTCATGCCTACCCAGTGGAACCGCTCGCGCAGCAGGAACTCCAGCTTCTTCCACCCGAAGTGCCCAGCTCCGTCGTGGTATGCCTCCATCACCATGGCTGCGTCCCTTCGTGGCACCACTACTTGCCAGAGTAATTCATGCGTCCGGGAGTTAACCATTCTGCGGCACAACTTCCCTTTGTAAAGGAACAGTCGACTCTTCTCTGCCCATAGTTGTTTGGCTTCCTCCGGAGCGTCTGGTTCAAGGCGAGCCTCCGGCCGAGTCAGCATCTCCTTCACCAGTCGGACGGCAGGGTCGCTGTCTTGCGTTTCCGCCCAGTTGTAGTGGGGTAAGGGGTTCAACGTAGCAGTCTGCTTACTCCTTACCTGGTGGGAATACTGAATAGTCCCATGACGGTGGAACGCAGGGAGTTCAACTTCTTCCAGTCCCTCCGGATCTTCTCCTCCGTCCGGCAGGTTGGGCATCCTGGACAGGGCGTCCGCGTTGGTATTGGAGCGTCCTGCCCGGTATTTGATTGTGAACTCGTAGTTGGACAGACGGGCCATCCACCTCTGCTCCAGGGCACCGAGTCTTGCCGTGTCCAGGTGTGTCAACGGGTTGTTATCCGTGTACACGGTGAACCGGGAAGAAGCGAGGTAATGCTTAAAGCGCTCGGTGACTGCCCATACTACGGCCAGGAACTCCAGCTTAAATGAGCTGTAATTCTCGGGGTTCCTTTCGGTGGGTCGCAGTTTTCGGCTGGCGTAGGCGATTACTCGTTCCTTCCCCTGCTGGATCTGGGACAGTACGGCTCCTAGCCCGATGTTACTGGCGTCGGTGTAGAGGATAAAGAGCTGGCTATAATCCGGGTACGCCAGGATTTCGTCCCCCGTGAGGGCCATCTTCAGCTGGCGGAAGGACTCTTCTTCCAGCTCCTCCCATTTGAAGGGCGGCTTCTGGTTCTTGGCCTTCCGGGACTGGCCTATCAGGAGGTCCTGCATAGGTGCTGCCTTTTTGGTGAAACCGGGAATAAACCTTCGGTAGTAGCCTACCAACCCGAGGAACTGCCGCACTTCTTTTACGCTGGAGGGGCTTGGCCATTCCTTAATTGCGGTGATCTTATCAGGGTCGGGAGCCACTCCGTCAGCGCTCACCACGTGTCCCAGGTACTGCACCTTTGGTTTCAGGAGGTGACACTTGGAGGGTTTCACCTTTAGGCCGTAACTCGCCAGAGCTTCGAACACTTCCGCCAGGTGTTTCAGGTGGTCCTCATACGTCTTGGAATATACGATGACATCGTCCAGGTACAACAGGACCGTCTCGAAGTTTCTGTGGCCCAGACAACACTCCATTAGTCGTTGGAAGGTTCCTGGTGCGTTGCAGAGTCCGAACGGCATGCAGGTGAACTCGCTAAGTCCCATCGGGGTGGTGAATGCGGTCTTCTCCCGGTCCGCCTCTGCTACAGGAACCTGCCAGTACCCGCTAGTGAGATCCAAGGTAGAGAAGAAGTTAGCAGATCTTAAAGCAGCCAATGACTCCTCTATCCTTGGTAAGGGGTACGCATCCTTGTGTGTGATACGGTTGATTTTCCGGTAATCTACACACATCCTCATGGTGTTGTCTTTCTTTCGGACTAAGACTAGTGGAGCTGCCCAGGGGCTACAGCTATCCCTGATCACCCCAGCCTCCTTCATGTCTCTAAGCATCCCCTTGGCGTGTTGGTAGTGTGCAGGGGGTACGGGTCGATACCTCTCTTTTATGGGAGGATGGTCTCCCGTGGGGATGTGGTGTTCTACCCCCTTGACTCGCCCGAAGTCTAACGGGTGTTTACTAAACACTCTCTCGTACTCTTGAACCACCCGATAGACTCCCTGTTTCTGATGTGAGGGAGTGGAGTCAGTACCCAAATGTAGTTGCTGACACCAGTCCTCCTTTGTTTTCTTAGAGCCGTTACCTTCCTCCAGGTGAGATGGAGGCAAGGGTTCCACAGATTGTATAACATTTTGGTTAATGGTATATAATTTGGCTAGCGTGGCATACCGGGGCAGGTACACTTCCCTCTCCCCGATATTGATTATGCGAACGGGCACCCTCCCATGGCGTACATTGACCACCCCCCGTGCTGTCAAAATGGTGGGCCTACTGTCTGAGTAAACTGGTTCTACCATTGCCTGGTAATCTCTACCTCTCAGACCAATAGCTGCCCGGCACCAAATCATCATTTCACTTTTTGGGGGCATGGCAATAGGAAAAGGGTCACACATTCTTACGCTACCAATCTCACCGCCGGAGAGTTCCACCTGTTGCCGTCGCATCAGTGCCCGGATCTCTTTCTGGAGCACCCGCTGCTCGCCGGAGCTGGCGTTCTTGGCAACCTGCTGTAAAAGGAAAATCACCTCTGCAAGACAATTTTCAATTACATTAGTTCCTAGAGTTATTTTTGGGTGACTCTCATGTTTGTCAATATCTACAATGATCAGTCCCTGTGCTGCCAGTTCGACTCTACCGATTTTGATGGTCACCTCTTTAAATCCGATCTGTGGCACGGGCTGGCCATTGCTGGCGATGATACTCAAGTCGTCGTCAGGGTAGCGGGTAATATCCGAGTCATTCCAGTACTGCTTAAAGAGCACGTACGGGATGGTGGTGACCTGTGACCCGGTGTCCAGTAGGGCACTCATGGGAATGCCATCCAGTACCACAGGCAAGACTGGACGTCCTCCCACATATCTGTCGCGCCAGTTCGATGGGCCTGGTGATCTTTTTCCTGGGGGTTGGCCCTCTACCCCAGGTTGTGCCCGTTTAAAGAACAGTACCTTGCCATATGTCCAGGTTGATTGCAGCGGCGGCAGATGGGTCGTCCGTCCTCGCTGTATCGGTCACTGGGTCTTCCTCTGGCCGGTGGGGTCCTCCTTGGTCGACGCCACGGGATGTCCTCCGGTCCGGATGCCAGCTGGATCTTCCCTGGGGTGGAAGCCTGTAAAGACTGCACAGTTCGGGTTAGCGCAGCAACGCTCTTAGCTAGCTCTTGGACCTGATGGTGTAGGTCTGGAGCCGGGTCATTGTCCAAAGCCTGCGCATCAGCTCCCACAGGCCCTGCCGACAAGGGCGCCGCCTCCTGGTGGTAAGTGATAGCAGGGCGCTTGTGGGTCACAACGCCACCCGGTGCCGGTTCTCGGAGCACCCGGATGGCTCTGTCCTTGAACTGTGCAAAGCCCAGATGGGGATCCTGTAAGGCCATTGCCCGCAACTGGGTTCGGTGGGTATTACAATACAGTCCCTCTATAAACTGTTCGGTCAACAGCCTGTCCTCGTTTCCCACTCCATCAGGGTCGGTCTGCTTAATGGCCCTCAGGGCCTCTTGTAGGTTTAGTGCATAGTCCCTTATACTCTCATGCGCTCGCTGCTTGCACCCGTAGAATCTAAGCTTAATCTCGGCTGAGGTGCGGGTATCAAAGGTGTCCTTCAGCCGGGTTAGTATCCCTGCGACAGTCTTCCTCCCAGGTGGCCAGGATTTTACTTCCCTTTTGGCTGCCCCGGTTAGTTGGGCCTCCAGGATGCTCACTTTTTGCTCTTCTGTGAGGGGGTACACCTGGAAGAGGCTATCCAGCTTTTCTCTAAAGTCATGCAGGGTATGTGACTCCCCTGAGTACTGGGGTAGCCAAGCTGCTCCCGGGATATAGGGCATGGTGAAGGGCATAACTGCAGCAGCGGTAGCGCTGGCGGGGGTTGAGGCAGTGAAGCTCTCCTCCGTATCCGACATCTTCCTCCCCCCTAGTGGACCGTGGCCTACCTTGCGATGATCCTCTTCCGTAGGCCGCGGCTCCGCAGTGGATCGTCAGGGTTGAGGACCTTCCGTCGCGCTCCTGTGACGTCGGCGTCTGCTGGGCTCCTTCCAGGACCTTACGCAACGTCCGGACGTGAGGCGGGGCTTCAGTTCTCGCGCGCTTTCGGAGTCCACGCCCCTCTTCTTCCCGCGCGGCGTCCTCAAGATGGCGTCCAATGGCGGGAAAACTCCACGGATGGCGGGAAGAAGGCAGAAGATGGCGCCGGATGGCGGGAAACTTCACCGATGGCGGGAAGAAGGCTGAAGATGGCGCCGGATGGCGGGAATCTTCACCACAGGTAAGTTTGAAAAGTCTCTTTTTCAGGCACGCAGTACCCGGTGGTTGCGGGCACGAAATCCTGCCGACTACGCCAAAGTTGACGCGCCCCTGGGCCTGTGTCGCGCTGCGTTGCGCACGCGGGAGCTTACCCGGAGCCGGATCTCTTGAGGGTTGTAGTCTCGTGGCGGTGACCCGGTCCGTGCCCAGGGAGTCAAACTGAGCGGCGATGTAACAGCGGTAGATGCAGAACGACTACGCCACCCGTTGAATGCAGCTATGGAGCTGCCGCTGCAGGACAGTCCGCTGAGGCCGGTGGATGGATGGTGCAGCGTAGATGGTATAACCCCCAACGGGAGGGGTATGGCCTCAGGGCAGCAGATGTGGATGATGGGGGTAGCAGGAACCACTCAGAGACGGTGCGGTGTAATTCAGGGTCTTTACTGGTAACAACGATAGACCCTCCCGGAGTACTTGCTAGTGAACGGGGCCTGGTCAGTCCTTGAGCAGATGGGATCTCCCCTGGCCAGGCGGAGTTGTAGGCCTCCCAAACTGACTGTACTCTTCTGGCTACCTTGCTAGAAGCGGATATAAGTAGCCCACGTCCCTGAGTGTACCGTGTGGTGCTCACCCGTATGGCCGGTGACTCGGGGCCTTCTATTGGCTTCCGCTCCACGATGGCGGTGCTGGTCCCACACGTGTGACCGTGCCTTCGGGTTTCTGGGCCTGAGGACCTGAAATCCCCTGCCGGTCGGCTTCTGCTGCTGGGTAAGAGTTAGTCCCCACAGCCTCGGACGCCGGGTCCGGTAAGAAAGCTTCTCAGTCAGGGCGAGCTCTGCAGCTGCCAGCCCCTGACTTGTAGTAGTATCGCTCCCACTGAGCTTCTGCTGTTTCTTCCTGTGACTGTTTCTTGTCTCTACTCTCCTTGACTGACTAACCCTGCCTCAGCCCAGGGTTTATACAGGGGAAGTTCTTCCCCTCCCAAGACTGGGCAGGAGGTGTGGCATGCACAGGATCCCTGACCAAAGGACCTCCCACCTGCTCTCAGACATAACATTACATTACTGTGGAAAACCAGACCCATGGGGTGCCACACAAGCATACCGCCAACCTATGAGGACTAGAAAGAGGGCGAAACCATGCGGCACGCGTAGTCTGGCCACGCCCCTATCCACACCCCAAGCCACGCCCTTTTTATGCCTTGGCAGGAGGAGATGTCTGTACAAAGCGCAAGTTATCAAAAGGCTGAAGGAACACTTTATCAACATGAATGAAGGTTTTGAAGGGCATCCACTGTCCCGGCACTACCGGAAGTTCCACAACCAATCTTATAAGGACACTAAGTTTTGTGGGATCCGATTAGTCCCCAGAAAATGGAGGGGAGGTGATTACCTGAGATTAATGTCGCGGATGGAATCCAAATGGTTCTTCACATTAAATAGCTTGGCTCTGAAGGGCCTTAATCACGAGAGTCAGCTGTATGCCTTCAACTCGCAGCGGTATATACTGTATGTATTTTTTATCCCAGTACCAATTGAACATTTACATTGCACTTTTATGAACCTCCTTATATTTTATCAATATAATATGTCTTTTGGATATATTCCTTTGAATCCACCTATTTTATATATGTATTTGTTTCTATACATTGATACCCCTATTGGAGATACTATATAATGTTTTTATTTTTCTCCTTCATTTTTTCCTTTTTATCTCTGGATGGTACTAAGTGCCAAATTTATACTATCCTGGTAATATACACTGATTAACAGACTGTTTTTTATAGCCATCAGAAATATAAGTATATAATTTTTATTCATTTTTAACTAATTGTGAAAGTTTGAACAAAGTCTTTTTTATTATTATTTTTTTCACACACAGTCTATTCTTATTGGAATTCTATCTTAGTTCTATTGCACCTCCATATGTCCTTTTGCACCGTCTTGTTAGTATTGGATCTTCCTCCATTTCTTTGGTTGTATTATCTTTGTGGGGGGCGTTTGGACTTTATTAGGTTACCAGTTTGACTACCAGCGAGAAGCTGACGAAGAGGAACTGTGAGTCCTCGAAACGCGTAGTTTTTTTTGGCCTATACAGGACATCGAAGGAGAAGGAGAGAGTCAAGGCACAGGGATAAGCCCTCCTGATATCCAGAAGATATATATAACCATATCATATTATTGATACAAAATATAAATGCACAGAGTCAATAAAATCATTTAAAAACACCAAACCCCATCCTTACTTTGCAGGATACCTATTCCAAAGGTGTATCTAGGTTTTCTGGCACACGGTGCAGCAGTGGCTGGCTGGCACATTTTAGCCTGGGGGGCAAGCACACAGCAGTGGCCCATGAGTAGCGGCCCATCCTTAACATGTTTATTACCAGATGCATCATAAGCCTATATTCACACGACCGTATTGTCTAAGTGCTGCCTGTGAAAAAACCTGACAGCACTTGGACCAGTTCAGATGAGTGTTTGTAGTGGTCAGACATAGTACATATTATTCTTATGTATTACTTAATGTTGAGCGATACCTTCCGATATCGGGAAATATCGGATCGGATTGGATCGGACCGATACCCAAAAAGTATCGGATATCGCCGATTCCGATACCGGAAACCAATGCAAGTCAATGGGACGCTAATATCGGAATGCCATCCCAGCGTGAGAGAATTCTCCTGATTGTTTAAAAGCCGGGCCGGCGAGCGGTAAAAAGCCGCCGGCTTTTAAACAATCACACAGCCCCATACTGCTTCCCCGCAGCCTCCCACCCCGATCCTGCGCTCCCCCCGCCACCTCACATCCCGATCGTAAGTTAGGACCGGGCGGGGAGCGCAGCACCAAGGAGCAGGGAGCGAAGGACCCAGGCGGGGAAGCCGGCAGGGAAAAGACTTCACCGCCGGCTTTCCCGTTTTGTGCTGCGCTCTCCCGCCGGTTATTTCAAATGAACAGCTGAGGTATCAGGTGATGCTGATCAGCTGTTCATTTGAAGTAGCTGCGGTGCCCTCAGAGGGTTCATGTGAGCTCATGCTTCACTGCATGAACTCACATGAACTTTCCCATGGCCGCACAGGTCAGCCTCACCTCCCAGACCATCAGACCCATCATGATTGGAGTGTGCGCGGGTGTCTGTGCGATGTGTGCGGGTGTGTGCGCGATGTCTGCGGGTGTCTGCGTGCAGGCAGACATAGGCCGATGTGACACTACTACTCACATCGGCCTATGTCTGTCCCCCGTCCACTCGTGCCAGCAGGATCAGCTCGATGGGAGCAGTAGTTCCCATCAGCCTGATCCTGCTATTTAAACTGCCCCATATGTTATTTTTGCCCCTATACATCTTTTATGTTTTTAGGCCCCCCATATATTTTTTTTGTTTTTGGTCCCCAATAAATTTTAAATACATTTTTCATTGGTGGCCAGTGGTTACCTAAAATAAATTAGTTCATACATTACCTGATCGCCACCTAAAATAAAGTAAAAAATAAAAAACTACACCTATACTCACCTAGACACCGGTTTATGCAATGATGGGGCTGCTTTATGGCCCCGTCATTCTAGCGGCGGCAGTGGTTTAGAGCGGTCACATTTTATGTGGCTGCTCTAAACTGGAGATCTTCGTGGGACACTCGTGGACTACTACGGAGGGGTAAGGATAAGGTTGTGGTTTATTATTTTATATTTTATTACAGGAGATCGATGGCTTCGGGGAATTAGGTGTCTAGGTGAGTATAGGTGTAGTTTTTTATTTTTTACTTTATTTTAGGTGGCGATCGGCGGGGACAGGTAATGTATGAACTAATTTATTTTAGGTAACCACTGGCCACCAATGAAAAATGTATTTAAAATTTATTGGGGACCAAAAACAAAAAAAATATATGGGGGGCCTAAAAACATAAAAGATGTATAGGGGCAAAAATAACATATGGGGCAGTTTAAATAGCTACTGCTCCCATCGAGCTGATCCTGCTGGCACAAGTGGACGGGGGACAGACATAGGCCGATGGGAGTAGTAGTGTCACATTAGCCTATGTCTGCCTGCACGCAGACACCCGCAGACATCGCGCACACACCCGCACACATCGCACAGACACCTGCGCACACACCAATCATGATGGGTCTGATGGTCTGGGAGGTGAGGCTGACCTGTGCGGCCGTGGGAAAGTTCATGTGAGTTCATGCAGTGAAGCATGAACTCACATGAACCCTCTGAGGGCACCGCGGCTACTTCAAATGAACAGCTGATCAGCATCAAGTGATACCTCAGCTGTTCATTTGAAATAACCGGCGGGAGAGCGCAGCACAGAACGGGAAAGCCGGCGGTGTAGTCTTTTCACTGCCGGCTTCCCCGCCCGGGTCCTTCGCTCCCTGCTCCTTGGTGCTGCGCTCCCCGCCCGGTCCTAACTTACGATCGGGATGGGAGGTGGCGGGGGGAGCGCAGGATCGGGGTGGGAGGCTGCGGGGAAGCAGTATGGGGCTGTGTGATTGTTTAAAAGCCGGCGGCTTTTTACCGCCCGCCGGCTTTTAAACAATCAGGAGAATTCTCTCACGCTGGGATGGCATTCCGATATTAGCGTCCCATTGACTTGCATTGGTTTCCGGTATCGGAATCGGCGATATCCGATACTTTTGGGTATCGGTCCTATCCAATCTGATACGATATTTCCCGATATCGGAAGGTATCGCTCAACACTACTCCTGACCCCACACATAAACTTCAGCTCATCCAGCACCATGACAACCAGCACAGCAGAGTCCTGCATCCACTGAGGCCCCTGATCATGTGACCCCTGACTCTTCCCCTCCTGTGACCTCATCACAGCTCCTGTGCGCACAGAGCAGCCATATATGTGGTGGCGGCTCTGCAGGTGGAGGTATGTGGGGATCCCCCATTACTGGGCGCAGGGGGCATTAACCCCTTGAGCACAGAGACTCTTTTGGGGTCTTGTGTTGCCCCTTTATAAGAATCATAAGGTTTTTGTTCTGTTTCCTGTAATAGATACATACGACCCAACTATGGAGACAGGAAGGGAGGAAACGTATTGTTCTCATAGTAAAGGGCCCCTTTACTGGCCCCACAGTGTAATGCCCCCATTATGCCCCTTATACAGAATGTATGATGCCCCCACACAGTGTAATGCCCCCATTATGCCCCTTATGTAGGATGCATGATGCCCCCCACAGTGTAATGCCCCCATTATACCCCTTATGCAGTATGTATGATGCCCCCACACAGTGTAATGCCCCCATTATGCCCCTTATGTAGGATGCATGATGCCCCCCACAGTGTAATGCCCCCATTATACCCCTTATGCAGTATGTATGATGCCCCCACACAGTGTAATGCCCCCATTATGCCCCTTATGCAGGATGCATGATGCCCCCACACAGTGTAATGCCCCCATTATGCCCCTTATGCAGGATGTATGATGCCCCCACACAGTGTAATGCCCCCATTATGCCCCTTATGCAGTATGTATGATGCCCCCCACACAGTGTAATGCCCCCATTATGCCCCTTATGCAGGATGTATGATGCCCCCACACAGTGTTATGCCCCTTATGCAGGATGTATGATGCCCCCCACACAGTGTAATGCCCCCATTATGCCCCTTATGCAGGATGTATGATGCCCCCACACAGTGTAATGCCCCCATTATGCCCCTTATGCAGTATACATGATGCCCCCACACAGTGTAATGCCCCCATTATGCTCCTTATGCAGTATGTATGATGCCCCCACACAGTGTAATGCCCCCATTATGCCCCTTATGCAGTATGTATGATGCCCCCACACAGTGTAATGCCCCATTATGCCCCTTATACAGTATATATGATGCCCCACACAGTGTAATGCCCCCATTATGCCCCTTATACAGTATGTATGATGCACCACACAGTGTATGCCACCATTATGCCCCTCATGCAGTATGTATGATGCTCCCACACAGTGTAATGCCCCCATTATGCCCCTTATACAAGATGTATGATGCTACCACACAATGTAATGCCCCCATTATGCCCCTTATGCAGGATGTATGATGCCCCCATTATGCCCCTTATGCAGTATGTATGATGCCCCTCACACAGTGTAATGCCCCCATTATGCCCCTTATGCAGTATGTATGATGCCCCCACACAGTGTATTGCCCCCATTATGCCCCTTATGCAGTATGTATGATGCCCCAAAAAGTTTAATGCCCCCATTATGCCCCTTATGTAGTATGTATTATGCCCCCACACAGTGTAATGCCCCCATTATGCCCCTTATGCAGTATGCAGGACATTGCCAGACCTCATGTGGCTGGAGTGTGTCAGCAGTTTCTGCAAGGTGAAGGCATTGAAGCTATGGACTGGCCCGCCTGTTCCCCAGACCTGAATCCGATTGAGCACATCTGGGACATCATGTCTCGCTCCATCTGTGTCACCCTGGCCTGGATGCCACAAAATGTATTAAAGCTGTGTCTGAGAGCAAGGGGGAGGTTCTCTAGTCAGGGGAACATTAGCAGGCAATGCCTCCTGTCTCAGGCCAGTAGGGGGAGCAGGCTGCCCCTATAAAAGCTGGTGCTGGGGGCAGGGTTAGAGAGAACTGGATGGCCTGTCTCAGCATTGAGACTTGTCCCAGAGCAGAACAGGGACAGACAGTTGCACTGCACCTAAGAGGAAGTGTGGCAGGAGGAGAGCCACAAGCCAGAGACAAGAGGCGAAGAGAGCCTGTCTTGGCAGAAAGAGGACTTAATTTACCAGACTTTGGTGTCTGAGGCTGAGAGGATTCCACATCCCCCAGCAGAGAACCAGTCCGCAGGGGACTGTATATTCCTTGGCCTAAGAAGCCTGGAGGCCCTGCCACAACAGAAGGGACCAGTAAAGCCGTACAAGGCTGGGAGCAGAAAGGAACCCACGTCGCAGGCCATACAGGCGAGAATACACAGAAAGCTTGGAAACGTGGGCTGTTACCCTATCAGGAGGAGATAGCCAGAAGGAGCGCAGAAAGCACGGTAGGCCTACACCCTTACCCTGACCAGGGCCAATTTCCCCGTTGCTCTCAGACATCCAGGTCCCCCTCCTAGCCGGGACTGTTTATGGGTCAATTTACCTGTTCTAGTAAAGACCCTGGACTGCAACCTGTTGTCTGTGTGCTCCTTGCTTCTCCAGCACTATCAGCACTGGGACTCTCACCACCATCACTCCCACCATCCACTATACTGCCCTGGGGCCGCACTCTTCCCGTGGGGAGTCACACTACCCTAGCTGCACACCTCATCAGCCCCAGCGGTCGGCATGCAGCGGCGGTTCCTAATAACCGCAATCCACGGGTGGCGTAGTCGGACATAATCAATAGCACATAACGGACTACCACTGGCCTGACCACCCTGAGCCACGGAACCGGGTTGCCACTACTGCTCCCATCGTTCCCAGACTGCCCGGATCCGAGTGCCCCACGGCCCAAGGGGCGAGTCAGCTTTGGCGTAGTCGGCAGGATTTCGTGCCCGCAACCACCGGGTACTGCGTGCCTGAAAAAGACTTTTGTAACTTACCTGTGGCGAAGTTTCCCGCCGTCCGGAGTCGTTTCCCGCCATCCGGAGCCGATTCCCGCCATCAGACGCCATCTTGGACTGTTTCCCGCCGTCTTCTGCCGTCTTCCCGCCATCCGCAGCTGTTTCTCGCCATCGGACGCCATCTTCAGGACGCCGCGCGGGAAGAAGAGGGGCGTGGACTTCAAAACCGCGCGAGATCCGAAGCTCCGCCCCACGCACCGACGCTGCGCAAGGTCCTGGAAGGGAGAGAGAGCGACGCTGACGTCATCAGGACGCGACGCAAGGTCCTCGTCCAGAGCAGCAGCAGCGGAGCCGCGGCCTACAGAAGAGGATCGTCGGAAGGTAGGCCACGCTTAACTAGGGGGGAGGAAGATGTCGGACACAGAGGCGCCCACTACCACCAACGCAGCTGCAGCAGCGGTGATGCCCTTTTCCCTGCCCTACATCCCTGGAGCGGCCTGGCTGCCCAAATACTCAGGGGAGCCCCATGCCCTAACTGACTTCAAGGAAAGGCTATACAGTTTGTTCCACGTTTACCCCCTGACAGAGGAACAGAAGGTCAGCATATTGACAGGGCAGTTAACTGGCGCAGCCCAAAGGGGGGTAAAATCATGGCCCACTGAGGATAAAAGGACTGTGAAGGGTATTCTGGCCCGGCTGCGGGGTACCTTTGACACACGTACCTCCGCTGAGATTAAAATGAGGTTCTATGGATGTAAGCAGCGGGCACAGGACAGCATCAGAGACTATGCCCTAAATCTGCAGGAAGCCTTGAGGGCTATTCAACAAACTGACCCTGGCAGTGTGCAGGAAACGGATAAGCTGCTAACAGAACAATTCATAGAAGGTCTGCTGTCTAGCGCCCACAGGGCCCAACTGCGTCTCATGTTCTTTCAGAACCCTGACCTAACCTTTGCCCAATTTAAGGACAGGGCCATAAGGGTGCTCCGTGAATCTGCAACCAGTGGCGCTATAAACCCCCGGCGCCCTGCTCTCACCAACCACCAGGAGGCGGCGCCCTCCTCTATGGATCCCGTGGGGGCTGATGCACAGGCCCTGAACCAAGCCCCGTCGAAAGACCTGCACCACCAAGTCCAGGAGCTGACCAGGAGCGTCGCGGCGTTGACCAGGACTGTCCAGGCGATGCAAGTGGACCCGTCAAGACCCATCGAGCTGGCGTCAAGTCCGGAGGATGTCCCGTGGCGTCGACAGAGGAGGATCCCGTCGTTCCGAGGGAGGCCCACAGACCGCTACGCAGAGGATGGACAGCCCATTTGCCGTCGATGCAACCAGCCCGGACACATTTCCAGGTACTGTAATTTAAAAGGGTCCAACCTGGGGCAAAGGGCCAACCCCCAGGCATAAGATCACCAGGCCCTTACAATTGGCGTAATAAGTACGTTGGGGGGCGCCCGGTTTTACCCGTGGTGCAGGACGGTATCCCCATGAGCGCCTTGCTGGATAATAGGTCACAAGTAACCACTATCCCTTATGTACTTTTTAAGCAGTATTGGACTGATGCTGATATCACACGGTATCCAGACAATAACTTGAGCATCATCGCCAGTAATGGCTTACCCGTGCCGCAGATGGGGTTCAAGGAGATGACCATTAAAATTGGTAAAGTTGAACTGCCGGCACAGGGGGTGATTATTGTGGACATTGACCGTCGTGAAAGTCACCCTAAAATAACTGTGGGTACTAACGTAATTGAAAATTGTCTTTCAGAGGTAATTGTAATTCTACAACAGGTGGCGGTGAATGCTAGTTCCAGCCAACAGAGAGTCCTCAACAAGGAGATAAAAGCCCTGATGAGACGGCAGCAGGTAGAACTGTCTGGTGGTGAGATCGGTAGCGTAAGACTGAGTGACCCATTCCCCATTTCCATGCCTCCCAAAAGTGAAATGATGATCTGGTGTCGGACTGCAATCGGGTTGAGAGGTAGAGACTACCAAGCCATGGTAGAACCCGTGTACTCAGACAGCAGGCCCACCATTTTGACAGCCCGGGGGGTGGTTGATGTCCATCATGGGAGGGTGCCCGTCCGCATCCTCAACATTGGGGAGAGGGAAGTACACTTACCCAGGTACACTACACTCGCCAAACTGTTTGTTGTCGAACACAAAGCTATCAGGGCCGTGGAACCCTTGCCTCCATCTCCTCAGGCGGAGGGTAATGGCTCCCAGAAACAAAAGGAGGACTGGTGCCAGAAACTCCATGTGGGTGCTGACTCCACTCCCCTGCACCAAAAACAAGGAGTCTACCGGGTGGTACAGGAGTACGAGAGAGTCTTTAGTAAGCACCCGCTAGACTTCGGCAGAGTAAAAGGGATAGAACACCACATCCCCACAGGGAGCCACCCACCAATAAAAGAGAGGCACAGACGTGTACCCCCTGCACATTATCAGAACGCAAAGGGCATGCTAAGAGAGATGAAAGAAGCTGGGGTTATTAGAGACAGCTGTAGCCCCTGGGCAGCCCCCTTGGTTCTGGTCAAAAAGAAAGACGGCACCATGAGAATGTGCGTGGACTATAGACAAATCAACCGTATCACCCACAAAGACGCATATCCGCTGCCTAGAATAGAGGAGTCTTTAGCCGCACTAAAATCTGCTAACTTCTTTTCTACTTTGGACCTTACTAGCGGGTACTGGCAGGTTCCTGTGGCAGAGGCTGACAAGGAGAAGACTGCCTTCACCACCCCGATGGGACTGAGTGAGTTCAACTGTATGCCCTTCGGGCTCTGCAACGCACCAGGGACCTTCCAGAGGCTGATGGAATGATGTCTAGGGCACCGAAACTTCGAGACGGTCCTCCTTTACCTGGACGACGTGATCGTCTATTCGAAGACTTACGAGGACCACCTAAAGCACCTGGCCGAGGTGTTCGAAGCCCTGGCAGGCTATGGCCTGAAGGTGAAACCATCGAAGTGTCACCTGCTGAAACCAAAGGACCAGTACCTAGGGCACGTGGTAAGCGCGGAAGGAGTGGCCCCCGACCCTGACAAGGTCACGGCAATCAAGAGCTGGCCAAGCCCCTCGAACATCAAAGAGGTGAGACAGTTTCTCGGGTTGGTAGGCTACTACCGAAGGTTCATCCCCGGGTTCACTAAGATGGCAGCTCCTATGCAGGACCTCCTGATCGGACAGTCTAAGTCCAGGAGCCAAAAGCCGCCCTTCAAGTGGGATAAACCGGAAGAGGAGTCCTTCCGCCAGCTAAAGATGGCCCTCACAGGGGACGAGATCCTGGCCTACCCTGATTATGGCCAGCCTTTCATTCTCCACACAGATACCAGTAATGTGGGACTGGGAGCCGTACTGTCCCAAAACCAACAGGGCAGAGAAAGGGTGATCGCGTACGCCAGCCGGAAGCTGAGACCCACCAAGAGGAACCCGGAGAATTACAGCTCCTTCAAGCTAGAATTCTTGGCGGTGGTGTGGGCCGTGACGGAACGCTTCAAGCATTACCTGGCCTCCGCAAAGTTCACCGTGTACACGGACAACAACCCGTTGACACACCTGGACAATGCAAGACTGGGTGCCCTAGAACAGCGGTGGATGGCCCGTCTCTCCAACTATGACTGATCAAGTACCGGGCCGGCAAAACCAATGCCAACGCTGACGCCCTATCAAGGATGCCTCACTTATCTGAAGGTGACGAAGACCCAGAAGAGCTGGAGGAGGTAGAACTCCCCGCGTTTCACCGGTATGGAGCTGCTCAATACTCCCACCGCGTGAAGGAGGAGGATCTAACAACCGTGATGATAAATCCCCTACCTCAACACAGCTGGGCCGAGACCCAAGATAGTGACCCTGCCATCCGCCTGGTGAAAGATCTGCTGACCCAGGAAGATGCCCGCATAGATCCGGATGCTCCAGAGGAAGCCAAGCAGCTACGGAAAGAGAAGAGCAAGCTGTTCCTCTACGAAGGCAAGTTGTGCAGAAGGATTGTCAACCACCGGACGCACGAGCTGACCTGGCAAGTCGTGGTCCCAAGGCGGGATGCAGCTATGGTCCTGGGGGCTTACCATGACAGAGCGGGACACATCGGTTCGGTTGGAAGAAACTGGAGTTCCTACTAAGAGGAAGGTTCTTTTGGGTCGGCATGAGAGGAGCTGTAGAAAAATGGTGCAGAGACTGTGGCCCTTGTCACCTAAGGAGGAAGGACCGCACCAGCCAGAAGACACCCTTGAGGCCCATCGTCACCACGCAGCCTCTTGAGCTGGTAGCTCTGGACCATGTCAAATTGGCTCCCAGCCGGTCAGGATACATCTATGCCCTGACAATCGTGGACCACTATTCCCGTTTTCTAGTGGTGGTCCCAGTAAAAGACTTGACAGCCCAAACAGCGGCCAGAGCCTTCCAGCAATATTTCTGCCGTCCACACGGGTATCCGGAACAGGTCCTGACAGACCAGGGTCCAGCGTTCGAGGCTGAAATCTTCCAGGAGTTCGGCAACCTCTATGGCTGTAAGAAGATTCGGACAACGCCTTACCACCCACAAACCAATGGGATGTGTGAGAAGATGAACAATATAGTCATTGATCTCCTGAAGACGTTGCCCCTGGAGGAGCGCAGCCTGTGGCCAGAAAAACTGCCGGACCTGATAGACTTATACAATCATATCCCGGTGAATGCTACCAACTGCACCCCGGCTTACCTGATGCGACCCAGACCGGGTAAGCTGCCTATAGACCTGGAGATGGGAGTCCTAACGCCTGAGGACACCTCCCCGGATGCGGACTGGGATACGGAAAGGCAACTGCAGTACAAGAAGGTGCAGTAGACTGTGGAGAAGAGCCTGGCCCAGGTGAGAGAGAGGCAAGAAAAACTCTTCAACCAACACGCCCCTGCTGGTCCCCTAGAACCTGGTGAGCAAGTCCTAAAGCGAAAAAGAAGGCTTCACAAGTTGGACGACCAGTGGGAAAGGGAACCCTACACCGTACTGCAGTCTGATCACGACAACCCGAAGGTGTGCGTGATCACCAAGGACGGAGGAGAAACCACTAGTACCGTCTCCAGAGACCATCTCAAAAGATGCCCCGAGCAACTCCGTAGTGCAGAAGAGGATCAGAGTGACCTTGAACCCGCAGAGGACAAGGAAGAAATGATCAGCACCGTTCTCGGAGAGTTCCCTCAGTCCTGGACTCGCATAAATGATGCCATAGTGGTACCCGTCCTGCATTTCCTGCAACCGGCACAGCAACAACCAACACCAGAGCTGGAAGGTGAAGAGGAGCAAGCGGTTCCAGAGGCAGAAGAGCCTGTACCAGCAGCCCAGGAGAGTCAACCCTCTGCTGACAGTGAGCCTGCCATGCCTGCGGTAAGCCAAAGGACCCGCAGACAGCTGCCTTCCCTACCTGTACACCCAGCTGGTAGCTGTACCCCTAACGCTAGTGGGGAAAGCCAGGTTGGTCCACCACCAGACAGTGGGCTACGTAGGTCAACCAGGAGCACAAAGGGGCTGATACCCGCTCGCTGGAGAATATAGAGCGCACTAAAATTGTAAATAACCTTGTTGCCAAATGTTGAATTGTTTGCAAAGTTACATGCATGTTTGGTAATTCCGTGTTTCAGTTTCTTGCAGTTACTGTAAGGACTCACAGGTTATGGACTTTTTATAACCGGGACCTGGTATGGACTGCGTTCGGAGCCTAACCAAGGAATGAACTAAGACTGTGAAGGACTTGGGGTAGGACAGACCCCCACCTGGTTAAGGCTCCCCGTTGTATTGGTGATATGGACACCCGGTCACAGGCCACACTGTGACCTTAAGAACTCAATTTGTGCGTCGTCTGTCTATTAATGTCTATTAATGTTTTATTGTCTTTGTTTATTGTTTAGTCCCGGAGTACTAAATTTCACTAGGGGGGAATGTGTCACCCTGGCCTGGATGCCACAAAATGTATTAAAACTGTGTCTGAGAGCAAGGGGGAGGTTCTCTAGTCAGGGGAACATTAGCATGCAATGCCTCCTGTCTCAGGCCAGTAGGGGGAGCAGGCTGCCCCTATAAAAGCTGGTGCTGGGGGCAGGGTTAGAGAGAACTGGATGGCCTGTCTCAGCATTGAGACTTGTCCCAGAGCAGAACAGGGACAGACAGTTGCACTGCACCTAAGAGGAAATGTGGCAGGAGGAGAGCCACAAGCCAGAGACAAGAGGCGAAGAGAGCCTGTCTTGGCAGAAAGAGGACTTAATTTACCAGACTTTGGTGTCTGAGGCTGAGAGGATTCCACATCCCCCAGCAGAGAACCAGTCCGCAGGGGACTGTATATTCCTTGGCCTAAGAAGCCTGGAGGCCCTGCCACAACAGAAGGTACCAGTAAAGCCGTACAAGGCTGGGAGCAGAAAGGAACCCACGTCGCAGGCCATACAGGCGAGAATACACGGAAAGCTTGGAAACGTGGGCTGTTACCCTATCAGGAGGAGATAGCCAGAAGGAGCGCAGAAAGCACGGTAGGCCTACACCCTCACCCTGACCAGGGCCAATTTCCCCGTTGCTCTCAGACATCCAGGTCCCCCTCCTAGCCGGGACTGTTTATGGGTCAATATACCTGTTCTAGTAAAGACCCTGGACTGCAACCTGTTGTCTGTGTGCTCCTTGCTTCTCCAGCACTATCAGCACTGGGACTCTCACCACCATCACTCCCACCATCCACTATACTGCCCTGGGGCCGCACTCTTCCCGTGGGGAGTCACACTACCCTAGCTGCACACCTCATCAGCCCCAGCGGTCGGCATGCAGCGGCGGTTCCTAATAACCGCAAATCCACGGGTGGCGTAGTCGGACATAAACATCAGCACATAACGGACTACCACTGGCCTGACCACCCTGAGCCACGAAACCGGGTTGCCACTACTACTCCCATCGTTCCCCTACTGCCCGGATCCGAGTACCCCACGGCCCAGGGGGCGAGTCACATCCACCAACGTCGCGTTGCACCACTGACTGTTCAGGAGTTGGCTGATGCTTTAGTCTAGGTCTGGGAGGAGATCCCACAGGAGACCATCCGCAACCTCATCAGGAGCATGCCCAGGCGTTGTAGGGAGGTCATACAGGCACGTGGAGGCCACACACAATAGTGAGCTTTCATCTGTGAAGAGCAGAGGGCACCAGTGGCGACTTTGCCAATCCTGGTGTTCTGTGGCAAATGTCAAGCGTCCTGCTCGGTGTTGGGCTGTGAGCACAACCCCCATCTGTGGACATCGGGCCCTCATACCACCCTCATGGAGTCGGTTTCTAACCGTTTGTGCAGACACATGCACATTTGTGGCCAGCTGGAGGTCATTTTGCAGGGCTCTGGCAGTGCTCCTCCTGTTCCTCCTTGCACAAAGGAGGAGGTAACGGTCCTGTTGCTGGGTTGTTGCCCTCCTATGGCTCCCTGCACATCTCCTGGTATCTGCTCCATGCTCTGGACACTGTGCTGACAGACACAGCTACACTTCTTGCCACAGCTCGCACTGATGTGCCATCCTGGATGAACGGCACTACCTGAGCAACTTCTGTGGGTTGTACTGTAGACACTGCCTAATGCTAATGTACCTCTAGGGGTGAGAGCAATGGCAAAATGAAAAAGTGACCAAAACATCAGCCAAAAAGAATGAGAACAGAGAAATGGTCTGTGGTCACCACCTACAGAACCACTCCTTTATAGGGGGTATCTGGCTAATTGCCTATCATTTCTACCAGTTGTCTGCTCCATTTGCACAACAGCAGGAGAAATTGATTCACAATCCGTGTTGCTTCATAACTGGACAGGTAGATTTCACAGAAGTGTTATTGACTTGGAGTTCTGATGTTTAAGTGTTCCCTTTATTTTTTGAGCAGTGTGTGTATATATATAATATATTTACATATTTCTATTGATCATATTAAAATTGTACATATACACTGTGTTCCAAATTATTATGCAAATAATATTTTCTCAGATTTTCCCAAATTACCTATATGAATTGCAGTCATTGTAATTTTCCAGTCAATAACTATTAGAGTACAATTGAACGGTTTTTGTACAAACTGCCTATGATAACAGTATATTTTTTAAAAAATAAAAAACTCAAACTGCACTCAAAATGCATGTTCCAAATTATTATGCACAGCAGAGTTTTCAACCTTTTCATTTTAATAAAGAACAAAAAAATGGTCATTTTTGAAATTCTAAGCATTAGCAGGTTATTACAAACTGAAATCAAACAGTTTTCAACTCAAAACTTTATTCTAGGTGATGTTACATTTGCACATAGGACCCCTTGTTCGAAAGGAGCTTCTGAACTCTCTCGTCCATTGAATTTGTCAGGTTTTGGATGGTTTCTGCTTTAATTGTTGTGCATGAGGACAGAATACCCTCCCAGAGCTGTTGCTTAGATGTGAACTGCCTCCCGCCATCATAGACACTCCTTTTGATGATGCTCCAGAGGTTCTGAATGGGGTTGAGGTCAGGGGAGCATGGGGGCCACACCATAAGTTTGTCCCCTTTTATGCCCATAGCAGCCAGAGATGCAGATGTGTTATGTGCATCATGAGACGGTGCATTATCATGCATGAAATGATCTTGATGGTCCAGATGGATGGAGTGGAGGATGGCTGGTTGATGGACACCCCATGCAAACACGGCTACAGCGCCAACAAGGAGGAGGTGGAGTAATGTTTTGGGCTGGAATCATGGGGAGAGAGATTGTCGGCCCTTTTAGGATCCCTGAAGGGGTAAAGATGAACTCCATAATGTATGTTGAGTTTCTCAAACAGCACTTGCTTCCATGGTTCAAGAAGAAGAACCGTGCATTCCGCAGCAAGATCATTTTCATGCATGATAATGCACCGTCTCATGCTGCACATAACACATCTGCATCTCTGGCTGCTATGGGCATAAAAGGGGACAAACTTATGGTGTGGCCCCCATGCTCCCCTGACCTCAACCCCATTGAGAACCTCTGGAGCATCATCAAAAGGAGTGTCTATGATGGCGGGAGGCAGTTCACATCTAAGCAACAGCTCTGGGAGGGTATTCTGTCCTCATGCAAAACAATTGAAGCAGAAACCATCCAAAACCTGACAAATTCAATGGACGAGAGAGTTCAGAAGCTCCTTTCGAACAAGCGGTCCTATGTGCAAATGTAACATCACCTAGAATAAAGTTTTGAGTTGAAAACTGTTTGATTTCAGTGTGTAATAACCTGCTAATGCTTAGAATTTCAAAAAAGACCATTTTTTTGTTCTTTATTAAAATTAAAAGGTTGAAAACTCTGCTGTGCATAATAATTTGGAACATGCATTTTGAGTGCAGTTTGAGTGTTTTATTTTTTTAAATATACTGTTATCATAGCCAGTTTGTACAAAAACCTTTCAATTGTACTCTAATAGTTATTTGACTGGAAAATTACAATGACTGCAATTCATATAGGTAATTTGGGAAAATCTGAGAAAATAATATTTGCATAATAATTTGGAACACAGTGTATACAGACCACAAAGTATGGCAGTATCAGCGATCAAGCAGACAAGGGCTGGAGAGAGCAGGAGAGACGTTAGAAAGACGCTCGAGAGAGAGAGAGCAGGAGAGACGCTAGAAAGACGCTCGAGAGAGAGAGCAGGAGAGATGCTCGAGATCAGGAGAGACGCTCGAGAGAGAGAGAGAGCAGGAGAGACGCTCAAGAGAGAGAGCAGGAGAGACGCTCGAGAGAGAGAGCAGGAGAGACGCTAGAAAGACGCTCGAGAGAGAGAGAGCAGGAGAGACGCTCGAGAGAGAGAGCAGGAGAGACGCTAGAAAGACGCTCGAGAGAGAGAGAGAGCAGGAGAGACGCTAGAAAGACGCTCGAGAGAGAGAGCAGGAGAGATGCTCGAGATCAGGAGAGACACTCGAGAGAGAGAGAGAGAGAGCAGGAGAGACGCTCAAGAGAGAGAGCAGGAGAGACGCTCGAGAGAGAGAGCAGGAGAGACGCTCGAGAGAGAGAGAGCAGGAGAGACGCTCGAGAGAGAGAGCAGGAGAGACGCTAGAAAGACGCTCGAGAGAGAGAGAGCAGGAGAGACGCTCGAGAGAGAGAGAGAGAGCAGGAGAGACGCTCAAGATCAGGAGAGACGCTCGAGAGAGAGAGCAGGAGAGACGCTCGAGAGAGAGAGCAGGAGAGACGCTCGAGAGAGAGCAGGAGGGACGCTAGAGAGAGAGAGCAGGAGAGACGCTCGAGAGAGAGAGAGCAGGAGAGACGCTCGAGAGAGAGAGAGCAGGAGAGACGCTCGAGAGAGAGCAGGAGAGACGCTCGAGAGAGAGAGAGCAGGAGAGACGCTAGAAAGACGCTCGAGAGAGAGCAGGAGAGACGCTCGAGAGAGAGAGCAGGAGAGACGCTCGAGAGAGAGCAGGAGAGACGCTCGAGAGAGAGAGCAGGAGAGACGCTCGAGAGAGAGAGAGCAGGAGAGACGCTCGAGAGAGAGAGAGCAGGAGAGACGCTTGAGAGAGAGAGCGCAGGAGAGACGCTCGAGAGAGAGAGCAGGAGAGACGCTCGAGAGAGAGAGAGCAGGAGAGACGCTCGAGAGAGAGAGAGCAGGAGAGACGCTCGAGAGAGAGAGCAGGAGAAACGTTCGAGAGAGAGAGCAGGAGAGACGCTCGAGAGAGAGAGCAGGAGAGACGCTCGAGAGAGAGAGCAGGAGAGGCGCTCGAGAGAGAGAGCAGGAGAGACGCTCGAGAGAGAGAGCAGGAGAGACGCTCGAGAGAGAGAGAGAGCAGGAGAGACGCTCGAGAGAGAGAGCAGGAGAGACGCTCGAGAGAGAGAGAGCAGGAGAGATGCTCGAGAGAGAGAGAGCAGGAGAGACGCTAGAGAGAGAGAGACGCTCGAGAGAGAGAGAGCAGGAGAGACGCTCAAGAGAGAGAGAGCAGGAGAGATGCTCGAGAGAGAGAGAGACGCTCGAGAGATTGAGCAGGAGAGAAGCTCGAGAGAGAGAGCAGGAGAGACGCTCGAGAGAGAGCAGGAGAGACGCTCGAGAGAGAGCAGGAGAGACGCTCGAGAGAGAGAGAGCAGGAGAGACGCTCGAGAGAGAGAGAGCAGGAGAGATGCAAGAGAGAGAGAGACGCTTGAGAGAAAGAGCAGGAGAGAAGCTCGAGAGAGAGAGCAGGAGAGAAGCTCGAGAGAGAGAGCAGGAGAGACGCTCGAGAGAGAGCAGGAGAGACGCTCGAGAGAGAGAGCAGGAGAGACGCTCGAGAGAGAGAGCAGGAGAGACACTCGAGAGAGAGCAGGAGAGACGCTCGAGAGAGAGAGAGCAGGAGAGACGCTCGAGAGAGAGAGCAGGAGAGACGCTCGAGAGAGAGAGCAGGAGAGACGCTCGAGAGAGAGAGCAGGAGAGACGCTCGAGAGAGAGAGAGCAGGAGAGACGCTCGAGAGAAAGAGCAGGAGAGAAGCTAGAGAGAGAGAGCAGGAGAGACGCTCGAGAGAGAGCAGGAGAGATGCTCGAGAGAGAGAGCAGGAGAGACGCTCGAGAGAGAGAGCAGGAGAGACGCTCGATAGAAAGCAGGAGCAACTGTCAATCACTTCATCACTATATGACTCAGTAATGATACCTATAGCATATTACTCAGGGTGACAACATGGCAGGTCACAGAGTTACTTTCATGATCTAGATTTGCTAAATTGGAGACATATCATGATACAGAGCCCATGTCCATGACTTATGTCAGCTCCAAAGTGAAATATGTATTGAAAAAAATTAAAAAAAATTATATATATACACACACATATACATACACTGCTCAAAAAAATAAAGGGAACACTCAAATAACACATCCTAGATCTGAATGAATGAAATATTCTCATTGAATACTTTGTTCTGTACAAAGCTGAAAGTGCTGACAACAAAATCACATAAAAATCATCAATGGAAATCAAATTTATTAACTAATGGAGGCCTGGATTTGGAGCCACCCCCAAAATTAAAGTGGAAAAACACACTACAGGCTGATCCAACTTTGATGTAATGTCCTTAAAACAAGTCAAAATGAGGTTCAGTATTGTGTGCGGCCTCCACGTGCCTGTATGACCTCCCTACAACACCTGGGCATGCTCCTGATGAGGTGGTCTCCTGTGGGATCTCCTCCCAGACCTGGACTAAATCATCCGCCAACTTCTGGAAAGTCTATGGTGCAACGTGACGTTGGTGGATGGAGCGAGACATGATGTCCCAGATGTGCTCAATCGGATTCAGGTCTGGGGAACGGGTGGGACAGTCCATAGCTCAATGCCTTCATCTTGCAGGAACTGCTGACACACTCCAGCCACATGAGGTCTGGCATTGTCCTGCATTAGGAGGAACCCAGGGCCAACCGCACCAGCATATGGTCTCACAAGGGGTCTGAGGATCTCATCTCGGTACCTAATGGCAGTCAGGCTACGTCTGGCGAGCACATGGAGGGCTGTGCGGCCCTCCAAAGAAATGCCACTCCACACCATTACTGACCCACTGCCAAACCGGTCATGCTGAAGGATGTTGCAGGCAGCAGATCGCTCTCCGCGGCGTCTCCAGACTCTGTCATGTCTGTCACATGTGCTCAGTGTGAACCTGCTTTCATCTGTGAAGAGCACAGGGCGCCAGTGGCGACTTTGCCAATCCTGGTGTTCTGTGGCAAATGCCAAGCGTCCTGCACAATGTTGGGATGTGATCACAACCCCCATCTGTGGACGTCGGGCCTTCATACCACCCTCATGGAGTCGGTTTCTAACCGTTTGTGCAGACACATGAACATTTGTGGCCTGCTGGAGGTCATTTTGCAGGGCTCTGTCAGTGCTCCCCCTGTTCCTCCTTGCACAAAGGCGGAGGTAGCGGTACTGCTGCTGGGTTGTTGCCCTCCTACGGCCCCCTCCTTGTCTCCTGGTGTACTGGCCTGTCTCCTGGTAGCACCTCCAGCCTCTGGACACTACGCTGACAGACACAGCAAACCTTCTTGCCACAGCTCGCACTGATGTGCCATCCTGGATGAGCTGCACTACCTGAGCAACTTCTGTGGGTTGTAGAGTCCGTCTCATGCTACCACGAGTGTGAAAGCATAACCAACATTCAAAAGTGACCAAAACATCTGCCAGAAAGCATTGGTACTGAGATGTGGTCTGTGGTCCCCACCTGCAGAATCAATCCTTTGAGGGTGTCTTGATAATTGCCAATAATTTCCATCTATTGTCTATTCCATTTGCACAACAGCATGTGAAATTGATTGTCAATCAGTGTCATTTCCTAAGTGGACAGTTTGATGCACTTGGAGTTATATTCTGTTGTTTAAGTGTTCCCTTTATTTTTTTGAGCAGTGTATATATACAGTACAGACCAAAAGGTGGACACACCTTCTCATTTAAAGATTTATCTGTATTTTCATGACTAAGAAAATTGTACATTCACACTGAAGGCATCAAAACTATGAATTAACACATGTGGAATTATATACTTAACAAAAACGTGTGAAACAACTGAAAATATGTCTTATATTCTAGGTTCTTCAAAGTAGCCACCTTTTGCTTTGATGGCTGCTTTGCACACTCTTGGCATTCTCTTGATGAGCTTCAAGAGGTAGTCACCGGAAATGGTTTTCACTTCACAGGTGTGCCCAGTCAGGTTTAATAAGTGGGATTTCTTGCCTTATAAATGGGGTTGGGACCATCACTTGTGTTGTGCAGAAGTCTGGTGGATACACAGCTGATAGTCCTACTGAATAGACTGTTAAGATGCTTTTTTCTTGCCATCATACAAATTCTAAGTAAAGAAAAACGAGTGGCCATCATTACTTTAAGAAATGAAGGTCAGTCAGTCCGAAAAATTGTGAAAACTTTGAAAGCGTCCCCAAGTGCAGTTGCAAAAACCATCAAGCGCTACAAAGAAACTGTCTCACATGAGGACTGCCCCAGGAAAGGAAGACCAAGAGTCACCTCTGCTTCTGAGGATAAGTTTATCCGAGTCACCAGCCTCAGAAATCGCAGGTTAACAGCAGCTCAGATTAGAGACCAGGTCAATGCCACACAGAGTTCTAGCAGCAGAAACATCTCTTCAACAACTGTTAAGAGGAGACTTTGTGCAGCAGGCCTTCATGGTAAAATAGCTGCTAGGAAACCACTGCTAAGGACAGGCAACAAGCAGAAGAGACTTGTTTGGGCTAAAGAACACAAGGAATGGACATTAGACCAGTGGAAATCTGTGCTTTGGTCTGATGAGTCCAAATTTGAGATCTTTGGTTCCAACCACCGTGTCTTTGTGCGATGCATAAAAGGTGAACGGATGGACTCTACATGCCTGGTTCACACAGTGAAGCATGGAGGAGGAGGAGTGATGGTGTGGGGGTGCTTTGCTGGTGACACTGTTGGAGATTTATTCAAAATTGAAGGCATACTGAACCAGCATGGCTACCACAGCATCTGGCAGCGGCATGCTATTCCATCCGGTTTGCGTTTAGTTGGACCATCATTTATTTTTCAAAAGAACAATGACCCCAAACACACCTCCAGGCTGTGTAAGGGCTATTTGACCAAGAAGGCGAGTGATGGGGTGCTACGCCAGATGACCTGGCCTCCACAGTCACCAGACCTGAACCCAATCGAGATGGTTTGGGGTGAGCTGGACCGCCGAGTGAAGGCAAAAGGGCCTACAAGTGCTAAGCATCTCCGGGAACTCCTTCAAGATTGTTGGAAGACCATTTCCGGTGACTACCACTTGAAGCGCATCAAGAGAATGCCAAGAGTGTGCAAAGCAGTCATCAAAGCAAAAGGTGGCTACTTTGAAGAACCTAGAATATAAGACATATTTTCAGTTGTTTCACACTTTTTTGTTAAGTATATATTTCCACATGTGTTAATTCATAGTTTTGATGCCTTCAGTGTGAATGTACAATTTTCATAGTCATGAAAATACATAAAAAATCTTTAAATGAGGTATGTCCAAACTTTTGGTCTGTACTGTACATACACACACACACACACACACACACACACACATATATATATACATACACGCCCGCAGTAGGGAAAATAAGTATTTGATACACTGCCGATTTTGCAAGCTTTCCCACCTACAAAGAATGGAGAGGTCTGTCATTTTTATCATAGGTACACTTCAACTGTGAGAGACAGAATCTAAAAATAAAATCCAAAAAAAAAATCACATTGTATGATTTTTAAATAATTAAATCGCATTTCATTGCATGAAATAAGTATTTGATCACCTACCAACCAGCAAGAAATCTCGCTCTCACAGACCTGTTAGTTTTTCTTTCAGAAGCCCTCCTACTCTGCACTCCTCACCTGTATTTATTGTACCTGTTTGAACTCGTTACCTGTATAAAAGACACCTGTCCACACACTCAATCAATCACACTCCAACCTATCCACCATGGTTAAGACCAAAGAGCTATCTAAGGACACCAGGGACAAAATTGTAGACCTGCTCCAGGCTGGGATTGGCTTCAGGACAATATGCAAGCAGCTTGGTGAGAAAGCAACAACTGTTGGCACAATTATTAGAAAACGGAAGAAACACAAGATGACTGTCAATCTTCCTCGGTCTGGGGCTCCATGCAAGATCTCGACCCGTGGGATAAGGATGATTCTGAGAAAGGTCAGGAATCAGCCCAGAACTACACAGGAGGACCTGGTCAATGACCTGAAGAGAGCCGAGACTACAGTCTCAAACATTACCATTAGTAACACACTATGCCGTCATGGATTAAACTCCTGCAGGGCACGCAAGGTCCCCTGCTCACGCCAGCACATGTCCAGGCCCGTTTGAAGTTCGCCATTGACCATCTGGGTGATCCAGAGGAGGCATGGGAGAGGGTCATGTGGTCAGATGAGACCAAAATAGGACTTTTTGGTATCAACTCCACTTGACGTGTTTGGAGAAAGAAGAAGGATGAGTACAACCCCAAGAACACCGTCCCAACTGAGAAGCATGCTGGGGAAACCTTATACTTTGGGGGTGCTTTTCTGCAAAGGGGACAGGACAACTGCACCCAGCAACAGTCCAGAAACTTGAAAGATCTGGAGAAGATCTGTATGGAGGAGTGGTCCAAAATTCCTGCTGCAGTGTCTGCAAACTTGGTCAAGAACTACAGGAAACGTCTGACCTCTGTAATTGCAAACAAAGGTTTCCGTACCAAATATTAAGATCTGTTTTTCTATTGTATCAAATAATTAATTTGCATAATTGCATGAAATAAGTATGTAAAAATTATAAAATGTTATTTTCTGTTTTTTATTTTTAGATTCTGTCTCTCACAGGTGAAGTGTACCTACGATAAAAATTACAGCCCTCTCCATTCTTTGTAGGTGGGAAAACTTGCAAAATCGTCAGTGTATCCAATACTTACCTTCCCCACTGTATATACTTTGTTCCTAAAAAAGAAAAAACCCACCGGTCTTCTATGTGAACATAACAAAGACTATAACTAAAAATCTTATATATTAAAAAAAAAAACTAAAACAAGGTTGACCACATTTTCTTATGGTATTTTTATCTGAAACTTCCTTGGAAAATTCACTGGAAATATCAGAAATGTCTGAAGTGGGGACCTCAATGTAAGACCCCCACCCATTAGATGTAAGGTGGCTCCCAAACCTCACGTGTCGATGCAGCACAGCCATCTGCAGCCACATTTTACGTAGAGCACACGCAGAACTGGGTCATTAACACATACATTAATCCTTTCATTTCGCTCTCCTCTGCTGAAGATGTGTTTGACAAAGACCTCATCTACCAAAATAAAGAGGTGTATTCCCTATGAAGTAACAATACCGTGGCATCTCTTCTTCCCAGGTCCTCTGCGTTGTGCCAATCTTCTGGAAATGTGTGGATACATTGACAACTGGCCACTGCCAGGCCCCTGGTCGTAGTGATTATGCCTACTGTCCAAACTGATTAGACATGGACAAGGAGTAAGGTAACACCCCATTGTCAATTAGATGTAAGGCTATGTTCACACTAGGCGTTTTTTCACTACACATTACTTTCAATGGGTGAAATACACTGAAAGAAGTGACGTGCTCTATTCAGCAAAAAACAATGCAAATCACAAAATACTGATCATACAAAAACCAGGGTGTGAGCATGAGATTTCTGAAATCTCATAGACTTTGCTTGTACTGTAAAACACAGCTGAAAATTTGCATTAAAAAAACGCTGAAAAAAACGCGATGTGTGAACATAGCCTTCAAAGGCACTGCACAGTGGTCTGAAACACAAATTCTGCACATTTGTGATTTTATAGGGTTTATAAGATTACTAAAACAGACGTGTCAGGAGACCACACAGATCCACTTTATAAAAACAAAAACACCTCAGTCATTGAAAGGTTAAATTACAACATTCCTAAGTCCAGCGCTCAAAATCTCCCAAGTCTCCTTACATTATGTAGTAAAGGACAGGTGACATTGGGGCCTTGCTTGTCCACCAGGTGATGTCTTATCGGTGGAAAGACTGTGATGAGAGGTTTGTCTTGAGGAAATTGTGGCGGAAGTAAACTGCAATAAAAACAAAGTATTAGAGCAAGACGCGGGATACATGACTGCAGCCTACAGAAACGTGACAGGTCCGGGGAAAATACCCAACAGCCTCATCTCATCTCAATGGAAAATCCATTTAGGTGGCACGTAGCGTAAGGCATAAAGGGACGTCAGCACCTTGACATATGATCGTAATGGTGTTATAAGAGATCTGATGAGTCCATCATGACAAATCTAGTGTGGAAAACATATGCAAATCCGTCTGGAAGTGCACTGGGGCGTATCACTGCACTTAGACAGCTCCTTTCAAGTGCACGGACACGCCCCTCTGCACTCCCACACCAATCTGCAGACACTCCATTTCCTTTTGATTGGCACATCGGAGCTCTGCAAAAAAAAAAAGGATAATTTTTCTGGGGAGGGACAATCGACGATACTGTTCTACGACTACTTCCATATGTAAAAGGAAGCTGAGAGGACCCTATAAGCCTCCATATTGATTTAAAGTGATTTCTTATTAGTAGCAATTAAACAACTTGCATTAATACACATCATCTATAGTGACGTCATGAGCCGCCAAGCAACATCAGTTAATGGCTCCAGTGCTACAAGACATGACTATGGATGACAAGTCATTGTAGGGTACCGATTACACGCGGTGGGGTCTATCAACAGCATGGGACAAAGATATTCTAGAAGTACCTAATATGGTCTGCTTTCTTTAAGGGGTTGCCCACTACCTTGATATTGATCACTTACCCATTGGATAGGTCATTAATATGGAATCAGTGGGGGCAGGGGTGGATTAAGAGTAGTAAGGGCCCCGGGCAGTTTAGAAGGCGCGCCCCCCCCCCACACCTGATTTATCACGTGACATGTCACATGATCCCCTGTGATAGATCATGTGATAGTTCACGGGAAATTAATTTGGCATAATATTAATTGTGCTGCCTCATCTGAGAGCAGCACAATATTTGGGCAGATACCCTGATTCCAGCGATGTGTCACTTTTTCAGCTGCTTGTTGTCATTTTGAGAAAATCACCGTTTTATCTGCTGCAGATCTAGCAGCTCTCTGAATGCTGCGCTCTGTATAGCCCCGCCCACACCACTGATTGGCAGCTTTCTGCCCATGCTCAGTGTACACAGAAATCTACTGATCAGTGATGGGGGTGGGGTCCTACAGAACTTACTAGTCATCTAGTAATAATTACCTTCTGACAAATCAATGATTTTATCAAAACAACACTAAGCAGCCCAGTAAGTGACACATTACTGGAATCAGTGCCTCTAACCCTACATTATGCTGCTCTCAGATTAGGTGGCAAAAACCTGATGACAGATTCCCTTTAAAGGAGCTGTAAAGACAAAAAAGTTTGTATTAAAAAAAATACAAGCCATTTGTGAAATTAACTTTTTTTCATTGTTAATTCACATTAGACTGTATCTTCAACACTTTTGTCAGCAGGTCTTATTACAGACTCTGAATAGGGCAGCTCTCTCCCTCTCCCTCAGCAGAAAGTCACAGCATGGTTAAAAAACGGGATCTTTTATGATTTTCTCATAATAAATAAAAAAGGACATGCAAGTCCTCCAAACTATTTTCCGTTTCTGTATAGGGGAGGTCCTAAATCTTTCTTGTTCTTTAGTTGATCACATGTCAAAAATGCAAAGCATTTACTATGAACTCGCCTAAAAAAATATACACTTGGAGAGTAATATCATCATCTGCATGTAAATATTCCTTGACTCTAAGGGCTCGCTCACACTGTCGTATAACACGGCCGAATGCTATGTGATGTTTTATCGGATAGGACTCGGCCCTATGTTATACTATGGGACAGTGCGATTATTGGCATGAGAAAATAATCTCATTCGATATTCGGACCATGTGCACCCATACAAGTCTATGGGTGCACGTAAAACATTAGACTGCACTCGGATGTCATCCAAGTGCAGTCCGATGAACACTCACAGAGACTATGGAGAAGATGGAGAAATTAAGTTCTCCATCTTCTCCATATCTGTGCTGCGAGAGAATCGGATCACACTCAGTTGAAGCTCTGACAGAGTTTGAGCCCAGTGTCATTAGCATAATTGTCCCTATTCTCTTGCATGAGAGAATATATGGCTTAGTGAGTGGACCCTAAAACTGAATAGTAGTGACGGACAGGAACCTCACAAGCGGGATCCATGTAGCTCTCAGATGTCATGTAGGTAGGGCTTCATTCCATGGAGTAGGGCTTAATTCCAATGTAAATAAAAAAAAATGGACTTCAAATAAAAATTAAATGAACACAAAAAGCACTAATTGAATTATTTTTTTCATATTTATGTTTGCAGCCCCTTTAAAAACCCTTTGAGGACCAAGACACATATATGTCCCATAGTTTTAAACTGGAAAAAAATTTGATTGAATAAAATGTAAGGTCCTCGAAGGTTTAAGTAGGTCATAAATTCATATGAATACTTGCTCATACAATTGCACATGCCAAAAGATGAAGAAGAGCAGAATCAAAAATATGACATTAAGTGGAACACTTACAGGTATTCAAGGTGAAAGAGACCAGCAAAGGCATCGTCTCGAATGACAGTAAATGAGTTAGAATTCAGCAAGCTGAAAATGAAGACAGCAGGTTAGAAGCGAACCAGACTTTATGGTGCTCAGAATTAGTCAAGCAGAATTTATTGACTGCTCTTGCAAAGCACTGAGACTCCCGCTGTGTATAGATGGCGCCGTGCGGCCTCCCGCTGTGTATAGATGGCGCCGTGCGGCCTCCCGCTGTGTATAGATGGCGCCGTGCGGCCTCCCGCTGTGTATAGATGGCGCCGTATAGATGGCTACGTGCGGCCTCCTGCTGAGTATACGTGTATAGATGGCTACGTGCGGCCTCCTGCTGAGTATAGATGCCGCACGGCGCTCCCCCCAGAGACAGCAGGAGGCCGCACAGCTCCATCTATACTCAGCGGGAGACCGCACGTAGCCATCTATACACAGCAGGAGGCCGCACGGCGACATCTATACTCAGCGGGAGACCGCATGTAGCCATCTATACACAGCAGGAGGCCGCACGGCGCCCCCCCCCAGAGACTGCAGGAGGCCGCACAGCGCCATCTATACTCAGCGGGAGGCCGCACGTAGCCATCTATACACAGCGGGAGGCCTCGCGGCGCCCCCCCAGAGACAGCAGGAGGCCGCACAGCGCCATCTATACTCAGCGGGAGGCCGCAAGTAGCCATCTATACACAGCGGGAGGCCGCACGGCGCTCCCCCCAGAGACAGCAGGTGGCCGCACAGCGCCATCTATACTCAGCGGGAGGCCGCTCGGCGCCATCTATACACAGCGGGGAGCCGCACGGCGCCATCTCTACACAGCAGGGGGCCGCACTGCGCCATCAATACACGGCGGGGGGCCGCACGGCGCCATCTATACATAGCGGGGGGCCGCACGTAGCCATCTATACACAGCGGGGGGCCGCATGTAGCCATCTGTACACAGCGGGGGGCCGCACGGCGCCCCCCCAGATACAGCAGTAGGCCGCACGGCGCCAACTATACTCAGCAGTAGGCCGCACGCAGTCACACACACAAACATATACAGACATATACATACACGCATAAACACATTTGAAACACAAAAATACATATAAACAGACATGACACAATGATATCTGCCCACACACACACAAACAGACATCACACAATGACATCTGCCTACACACACACACACATACACACACACATACACACACAAACAGACATCACACAATGACATCTGCCTACACACACACACAAACAGACATCACACAATGACATCTGCCTACACACACACACACAAACAGACATCACACAATGACATCTGCCCACACACACAAACAGACATCACACAATGACATCTGCCCACACACACACACACACACATACAAACAGACATCACACAATGACATCTGCCCACACACACACACACACACACACATACAAACAGACATCATACAATGACATCTGCCCACACACACACACACACACACACACACAGACATACACACACACAAACAGACATCACACAATGACATCTGCCCACACACACACACATCACACAAACAGACATCACACAATGACATCTGCCCCCACACACACACAGACATCACACAATGACATCTGACCCCCCCACACACACACACAAACAGACATCACACAATGACATCTGCCCACACACACACACAAACAGACATCACACAATGACATCTGCCCACACACACACACACACATACAAACAGACATCACACAATGACATCTGCCCACACACACACAAACAGACATCACACAATGACATCTGCCCACACACACACACACACACATACAAACAGACATCACACAATGACATCTGCCCACACACACACACACACACATCACACAATGACATCTGCCCACACACACACACAAACAGACATCACACAATGACATCTGCCCACACACACACACAAACAGACATCACACAATGACATCTGCCCACACACAAACAGACATCACACAATGACATCTGCCCACACACACACAAACATCACACAATGACATCTGCCCACACACACACACACACACACATACAAACAGACATCATACAATGACATCTGCCCATACACACACACACACACACAAACATACACACACACAAACAGACATCACACAATGACATCTGCCCCCACACACACACAGACATCACACAATGACATCTGCCCCCCCACACACACACAAACAGACATCACACAATGACATCTGCCCACACACACACACACACACAAACAGACATCACACAATGACATCTACCCCCCACACACACACATACAAACAGACATCACACAATGACATCTGCCCACACACACACACATCACACAAACAGACATCACACAATGACATCTGCCCCCACACACACACAGACATCACACAATGACATCTGCCCCCCCCCACACACACAAACAGACATCACACAATGACATCTGCCCACACACACACACAAACAGACATCACACAATGACATCTGCCCACACACACACACAAACAGACATCACACAATGACATCTGCCCACACACACACACACACACACACACAAACAGACATCACACAATGACATCTTCCCACACACACACACAAACAGACATCACACAAACAGACATCACACAATGACATCTGCCCCCACACACACACACACACACACACAGACATCACACAATGACATCTGCCCCCACACACACAAACAGACATCACACAATGACATCTGCCTACACACACACAAACAGACATCACACAATGACATCTGCCCACACACACACACACACACAAACAGACATCACACAATGACATCTGCCCACACACACACACAAAGACATCACACAAACAGACATCACACAATGACATCTGCCCACACACACACACACACACACACACAAACAGACATCACACAATGACATCTACCCCCCCCACACACACAAACAGACATCACACAATGACATCTGCCCACACACACACACAGACATCACACAAACAGACATCACACAATGACATCTGCCTACACACACACACACAGACATACACACACAAACAGACATCACACAATGACATCTGCCCACACACACACACATACACACACATATACACACACACACATACACACACACACACACATACATACACACACACATACATACATACACACACACACACACACTCACTCACCATCCCCCGGCTCGGCTCCAGTCCTCCCGGCTCCTGCTCCTCTCCCGTGGTAAGTAGCAGTGCAGGTCGGGCGCGCACTGCGTGACGTCACAGCTAGGAAACACGGCCGCGCACAGGGCCGTGTCTCCTAGCAGTGACGCGGCCGGGCCAGCACAGGGAAGTTAACTGCTGCAGTGCTGGCCCGGCCGATGAAGAAGTAGCGGCGGCTGCTGCTGGGGGAGCGGTACGGGGCCCCTCCTCCCGGGCCCCCCCTCCCACCACTGCTACCGGTATGTGCCGCGGCGGCCCGCACATATAATGAGGGCAATCCGGCATTAGACACCCCGCCCCGGAGCCGCGGGCCCTCTGCAGGCTCGGGGCCCTGGGCGGTCGCCCGGATTGCCCTCATTATAATCCGCCTATGAGTGGGGGCCATCTTCACAAGTGAATAGGAGCATGCGGCTCCCTCTCTGGGGGGCTGTCAAAACCCCATCGATTTGATATTGATACCCAATGCTGATGTTATCAATATCAAAGTAGAGGACAATCCCTTTAATTCCCATTAGGTTCACATTTAATAACCCCAAGAAATGCAACGTAATCTCTCAACTAAGACAATAGCACCCCGTGTCACTTACATATTGATGCTGATGGTGAAGTTCTTAAAGGTGATTGGCAGTCTGTACTCCACATCTTTCTGAATTTCAGTAATACTGGAAAGATAAAAAAAAGAAAACATTAATGATGACAATTCTACAAACTGCTGTGTCCCAAAAGAAAACACAACAGGTGGATATGTGTAAACCTAACCGATGCTCCAGTATTGTGGGTGCTGGAGCGTGCAGTCTCACAAGACATGATTTGTCTACCATCTTGAATTGGAGGTGCCCCAGCCCCCAATAATGATCTAGGTCTGATTCGGCAGAACAGCATGAGGTCCGGCAAATCTGACCGCTTTATGGATACAACATGCTCCATATTACGACCACAAGAAAAAAGCCAAATAAAGAAGTGTGAGAACAGGACGGCGATGGGTGTACGGAGGATGGCAGAGAGATGACTGCAGAACGCAGCATAAAGCACTCAGACATTAATCATCCCTGACAAAACATAATACAAGTCCTGCTTCATGCTGGCTACGCTTCTCAGGTAACCCTATACTGAAGGACTTGTACTGTTCATAGACCTAACATACAACACATTACATACAAGTTATCCCGCATCAAGAGACACATGACATTTTGTAATGGTTTGGAAATAATAACCATCCTAGACATCAAGTTCCCCTTTGAGAGGTCACAAGGTAATATCCGATGGCTCTAAAATGGAATCTGCCACCAGGTTTTGCTATCCCATCTGCATGATGTAAGGGCAGAAATCTGATTCCAGAAATGTGTCCCTTATTTCGCTGCAGTTTTGATAAATTTTAGTTTTATCTACTGCAGATCTAGCAGTGCTCTGAATGCTGAGCTCCATATAACCGGCTGCACCACTGATTGGCAGCTTTCTGTGTACACTGTGCATAGGCAGAAGGCTGCTATACAGACCTTGTGAAAAATGAGAAAAGAGAAAGGGAGAAAAAGCGCGCCATGTACCACCTGAGGAAGATAGTTCACTATCGAAACGCTTTGTGGAAAGGGCTCATTAAATTTATTTTTTAGTCCTAAAATTTTTTTCACTTCTAGTGTTCATTCTTTTAGCGCCCTATAGACCGCTTTTTTATTTAATTTGGACCACTCCTGAAAAATGAGGGATACCTGGTTGCAGGTTTACTAGTCTTCTAGTCACAACCTCCTACTGATAAAACAAAGATTTTATCAAAACACCAGCAAGCAGCCCAGAAAGTGACACATCGCTGGAATCAGGGTCTCTGTCTCTACATCATGCTGCTCTCGGAATATATGGCAAAAACCTAGTGACAGATTCCCTTTAAGCTCTCATCTCTAGTGATCAGGACCCTAGAATTTTCTTCTGAGGTGGGTTTCCCTTTAGCTCTGCACCTACCTAGCGTCACTGCATGGCTGCGGAAATAAAAAAATAAAAAAATAAATCTTTCTGAATTCTGAAGAGAAGGAGCAGTTGTGGAGTGTCAATGTGGCACCCCAGGGGTCTGGTTTCCACAGTAATGTAATGTTATGTCTGAGAGCAGGTGGGAGGTCCTTTGGTCAGGGATCCTGTGCATGCCACACCTCCTGCCCAGTCTTGGGAGGGGAAGAACTTCCCCTATGTAAACCCGGGGCTGAAGCAGGGTTAGTCAGTCAAGGAGAGTAGAGAAAGAGAAGCAGCATAGGAAGAAACAGCAGAAGCTCAGTGGGAGCAATACTACTACAAGCCAGGGGCTGGCAGCTGCAGAGCTCGCCCTGACTGAGAAGATTTCTTACCGGACCCGGCGTCCGAGGCTGTGGGGACTAACTCTGACCCAGCAGCAGAAGCCGACCGGCAGGGGATTTCAGGTCCTCAGGCCCAGAAACCCGAAGGCACGGTCACATGCGTGGGACCAGCACCGCCATCGTGGAGCGGAAGCCATTAGAAGGCCCCGAGTCACCGGCCATACGGGTGAGCACCACACGGTACACTCAGGGACGTGGGCTACTTATATCCGCTTCTAGCAAGGTAGCCAGAAGAGTACAGTCAGTTTGGGAGGCCTACAACTCCGCCTGGCCAGGGGAGATCCCATCTGCTCAAGGACTGACCAGGCCCCGTTCGCTAGCAAGTACTCCGGGAGGGTCTATCGTTGTTACCAGTAAAGACCCTGAATTACACCGCACCGTCTCTGAGTGGTTCCTGCTACCCCCATCATCCACATCTGCTGCCCTGAGGCCATACCCCTCCCGTTGGGGGTTATACCATCTACGCTGCACCATCCATCCACCGGCCTCAGCGGACTGTCCTGCAGCGGCAGCTCCATAGCTGCATTCAACGGGTGGCGTAGTCGTACACATCTACCGCTGATACATCGCCGCTCAGTTTGACTCCCTGGGCACGGACCGGGTCCCCGCCACGAGACTACAACCCTCAAGCGATCCGGCTCCGGGTAAGCTCCCGCGTGCGCAACGCAGTGCGACACAGGCCCAGGGGCGCGTCAACTTTGGCGTAGTCGGCAGGATTTCGTGCCCGCAACCACCGGGTACTGCGTGCCTGAAAAAGAGACTTTTCAAACTTACCTGTGGTGAAGATTCCCGCCATCCGGCGCCATCTTCAGCCTTCTTCCCGCCATCGGTGAAGTTTCCCGCCATCCGGCGCCATCTTCTGCCTTCTTCCCGCCATCCGTGGAGTTTTCCCGCCATTGGACGCCATCTTGAGGACGCCGCGCGGGAAGAAGAGGGGCGTGGACTCCGAAAGCGCGCGAGAACTGAAGCCCCGCCTCACGTCCGGACGTTGCGTAAGGTCCTGGAAGGAGCCCAGCAGACGCCGACGTCACAGGAGCGCGACGGAAGGTCCTCAACCCTGACGATCCACTGCGGAGCCGCGGCCTACGGAAGAGGATCATCACAAGGTAGGCCACGGTTCACTAGGGGGGAGGAAGATGTCGGATACGGAGGAGAGCTTCACTGCCTCAACCCCCGCCAGCGCTACCGCTGCTGCAGTTATGCCCTTCACCATGCCCTATATCCCGGGAGCAGCTTGGCTACCCCAGTACTCAGGGGAGTCACATACCCTGCATGACTTTAGAGAAAAGCTGGATAGCCTCTTCCAGGTGTACCCCCTCACAGAAGAGCAAAAAGTGAGCATCCTGGTGGCCCAACTAACCGGGGCAGCCAAAAGGGAAGTAAAATCCTGGCCACCTGGGAGGAAGACTGTCGCAGGGATACTAACCCGGCTGAAGGACACCTTTGATACCCGCACCTCAGCCGAGATTAAGCTTAGATTCTACGGGTGCAAGCAGCGAGCGCATGAGAGTATAAGGGACTATGCACTAAACCTACAAGAGGCCCTGAGGGCCATTAAGCAGACCGACCCTGATGGAGTGGGAAACGAGGACAGGCTGTTGACCGAACAGTTTATAGAGGGACTGTATTGTAATACCCACCGAACCCAGTTGCGGGCAATGGCCTTACAGGATCCCCATCTGGGCTTTGCACAGTTCAAGGACAGAGCCATCCGGGTGCTCCGAGAACCGGCACCGGGTGGCGTTGTGACCCACAAGCGCCCTGCTATCACTTACCACCAGGAGGCGGCGCCCTTGTCGGCAGGGCCTGTGGGAGCTGATGCGCAGGCTTTGGACAATGACCCGGCTCCAGACCTACACCATCAGGTCCAAGAGCTAGCTAAGAGCGTTGCTGCGCTAACCCGAACTGTGCAGTCTTTACAGGCTTCCACCCCAGGGAAGATCCAGCTGGCATCCGGACCGGAGGACATCCCGTGGCGTCGACCAAGGAGGACCCCACCGGCCAGAGGAAGACCCAGTGACCGATACAGCGAGGACGGACGACCCATCTGCCGCCGCTGCAATCAACCCGGACATATGGCAAGGTACTGTTCTTTAAACGGGCACAACCTGGGGTAGAGGGCCAACCCCCAGGAAAAAGATCACCAGGCCCATCGAACTGGCGCGACAGATATGTGGGAGGACGTCCAGTCTTGCCTGTGGTACTGGATGGCATTCCCATGAGTGCCCTACTGGACACCGGGTCACCGGTCACCACCATCCCGTACGTGCTCTTTAAGCAGTACTGGAATGACTCAGATATTACCCGCTACCCTGACGACGACTTGAGTATCATCGCCAGCAATGGCCAGCCCGTGCCACAGATCGGATTTAAAGAGGTGACCATCAAAATCGGTAGAGTCGAACTGGCAGCACAGGGACTGATCATTGTAGATATTGACAAACATGAGAGTCACCCAAAAATAACTCTAGGAACTAATGTAATTGAAAATTGTCTTGCAGAGGTGATTTTCCTTTTACAGCAGGTTGCCAAGAACGCCAGCTCCGGCGAGCAGCGGGTGCTCCAGAAAGAGATCCGGGCACTGATGCGACGGCAACAGGTGGAACTCTCCGGCGGTGAGATTGGTAGCGTAAGAATGTGTGACCCTTTTCCTATTGCCATGCCCCCAAAAAGTGAAATGATGATTTGGTGCCGGGCAGCTATTGGTCTGAGAGGTAGAGATTACCAGGCAATGGTAGAACCAGTTTACTCGGACAGTAGGCCCACCATTTTGACAGCACGGGGGGTGGTTGATGTACGCCATGGGAGGGTGCCCGTTCGCATAATAAATATCGGGGAGAGGGAAGTGTACCTGCCCCGGTATGCCACGCTAGCCAAATTATATACCATTAACCAAAATTCTATACAATCTGTGGAACTCTTGCCTCCATCTCACCCGGAGGAAGGTAACGGCTCTAAGAAAAACATGGAGGACTGGTGTCAGCAACTACATCTGGGTACTGACTCCACTCCCGCACACCAGAAACAAGGAGTCTATCGGGTGGTTCAAGAGTACGAGAGAGTGTTCAGTAAACACCCGTTAGACTTCGGGCGAGTCAAGGGGGTAGAACACCACATCCCCACGGGAGACCATCCTCCTATAAAAGAGAGGTATCGACCCGTACCCCCTGCCCACTACCAACACGCCAAGGGGATGCTTAGAGACATGAAGGAGGCTGGGGTGATCAGGGATAGCTGTAGCCCCTGGGCAGCTCCACTAGTCTTAGTCAGAAAAAAAGACAACACCATGAGGATGTGTGTAGATTACCTGAAAATCAACCGTATCACACACAAGGATGCGTACCCCTTGCCAAGGATAGAGGAGTCATTGGCTGCTTTAAGATCTGCTAACTTCTTCTCTACCTTGGATCTCACTAGCGGGTACTGGCAGGTTCCTGTAGCAGAGGCGGACCGGGAGAAGACCGCATTCACCACCCCGATGGGACTTAGCGAGTTCACCTGCATGCCGTTCGGACTCTGCAACGCACCAGGAACCTTCCAACGACTAATGGAGTGTTGTCTGGGCCACAGAAACTTCGAGACGGTCCTGTTGTACCTGGACGATGTCATCGTATATTCCAAGACGTATGAGGACCACCTGAAACACCTGGCGGAAGTGTTCGAGGCTCTGGCGAGTTACGGCCTAAAGGTGAAACCCTCCAAGTGTCACCTCCTGAAACCAAAGGTGCAGTACCTGGGACACGTGGTGAGCGCTGACGGAGTGGCTCCCGACCCTGATAAGATCACCGCAATTAAGGAATGGCCAAGCCCCTCCAGCGTAAAAGAAGTGCGGCAGTTCATCGGGTTGGTAGGCTACTACAGAAGGTTTATTCCCGGTTTCACCAAAAAGGCAGCACCTATGCAGGACCTCCTGATAGGCCAGTCCCGGAAGGCCAAGAACCAGAAGCCGCCCTTCAAATGGGAGGAGCTGGAAGAAGAGTTCTTCCGCCAGCTGAAGATGGCCCTCACGGGGGACGAAATCCTGGCGTACCCGGATTATAGCCAGCCCTTTATCCTCTACACCGACGCCAGTAACATCGGGCTAGGAGCCGTACTGTCCCAGATCCAGCAGGGGAAGGAACGAGTAATCGCCTACGCCAGCCGAAAACTGCGACCCACCGAAAGGAACCCCGAGAATTACAGCTCATTTAAGCTAGAGTTCCTGGCCGTAGTATGGGCAGTCACCGAGCGCTTTAAGCATTACCTCGCTTCTTCCCGGTTCACCGTGTACACGGATAACAACCCGTTGACACACCTGGACACGGCAAGACTCGGTGCCCTGGAGCAGAGGTGGATGGCCCGTCTGTCCAACTACGAGTTCACAATCAAATACCGGGCCGGACGCTCCAATACCAACGCGGATGCCCTGTCCAGGATGCCCAACCTGCCGGACGAAGGAGAAGATCCGGAGGGACTGGAAGAAGTTGAACTCCCTGCGTTCCACCGTCATGGGACTATCCAGTATTCCCACCGGGTAAGGAGTAAGCAGGCTGTTACGTTGAACCCCTTACCTCACTACAACTGGGCGGAAACGCAAGACAGCGACCCTGCCGTCCGACTGGTGAAGGAGATGCTGACTCGCCCGGAGGCTTGCCTTGAACCAGACGCTCCGGAGGAAGCCAAACAACTATGGGCAGAGAAGAGTCGACTGTTCCTTTACAAGGGGAAGCTGTGCCGCAGAATGGTTAACTCCCGGACGCATGAACTACTCTGGCAAGTAGTAGTGCCACAAAGAGACGCAGCCATGGTGATGGAGGCATACCACGACGGAGCTGGACACTTCGGGTGGAAGAAGCTGGAGTTCCTGCTGCGCGAGCGATTCCACTGGGTAGGCATGAGGGGAACCATTGAGAAGTGGTGCAGAGACTGTGGCCCGTGCAACCTGAGAAGGAAGGACCGCGCCAGCCAGAAGACTCCCCTGCAGTCCATCGTCACCCGGCAACCGTTGGAACTGGTAGCCTTGGATCATGTAAAACTGACCCCAAGCAGAAGTGGCTACGTCTACGCGTTAACCATCGTGGATCATTACTCCCGGTTTCTGGTTGTCGTCCCCGTCAAGGACTTAACGGCTCAAACAGCAGCTAGAGCCTTCCAGCAGCACTTTTGCCGTCCACACGGGTACCCGGACCGAGTGCTGACGGACCAGGGACCTGCCTTTGAAGCGGAGGTCTTCCAGGAATTCTGCAATCTGTATGGCTGCCGGAAGATAAGGACGACACCCTACCATCCGCAAACTAATGGACTTTGTGAGAAAATGAACCAGGTGGTAATGGATCTTCTAAAAACGTTGCCCCTGGAAGAACGCAGTCTGTGGCCTGAGAAGTTGCCCGATCTGGTGGACCTATACAACCACATCCCGGTAGGTTCCACCAACTGTACCCCGGCTTACCTAATGAGGGCAAGACCTGGTAAGTTACCTGTTGACCTGGAAATGGGAGTCCTGACACCCGAGGACACTTCACCAGAAACAGACTGGGACACAGAGAGGCAGCAGCAGTACCGGAGAGTACAGGAGAGCGTGGAGCGAAGTCTCTGTCAGGCTAGGGAAAGACAAGAGAAAACTTACAACCAGTATGCTCCCGCTGTTCCCCTGGTACCCGGAGAGCAGGTCTTGAAGAGGAAGAGACGGCTCCACAAGTTGGACGACCAGTGGGAGAAGGACCCATACACCGTACTGCCCTCAAGCCACGAGAACCCGAAGGTTTGTACCATCAGTAAAGACGGAGGGGAAACCACAGCCATTGTATCCCGGGACCACCTGAAGAAGTGTCCCGAACAACTGAGGAACCCTGAAGAGGAACAAGAAGACCATCGACCCGTAGAGGAAAGGGAAGATATGGTTAGTACTGTGCTCGGGGACTTCCCTCGGTCTTGGACTCAAGTCAATGGTGCAGTTGTGGTACCCGTACTCACCTTCCTCCAACCAGCATCCCAAGCACCTACGGAGCAACAGGTAGAGCTGGAAGAACAGCCGGTCCAGGAGGCAGAAGACTCCACACAAGCAGAACAGGAGGATCAACCCTCTGCTTATAGTGAGCCTGCCGTACCCCTAGTGAGACAAAGAGCCGGTAGACAGCTGCCCAGTTTACCCTTGACAGCTCCTACACCCTGTAGTTCAGGGCCAGACAGTCAGCTCCGTAGGTCCACTAGGGCCACTAGAGGCCAGTTACCCGCACGCTGGAGGATTTGAAGTGTATAAATTGTTTTATTTATGTTTACCTGTGTATTGTTGCTTGTGTATAATTTTGTGTTTCCAGTTACTTTTAGGAATCCTTGGTGGATTACCGGGAATCCTTGTACATAGTTGGAACGTAACCCAGGATGGACTAGAGACTGTTAAGGACTCGGGGTAGGACAGACCCCTACCTGGTTACGTCTCCCTGTTTTGGTGAAATGGACACCTTGCTTTTCTTCAAAACTGCACCCGGTTGCGGACACGCCGTAACCATCGTTATGTGTTTTCTTATTGTATTATTATTGTTTATATCTTGTTATGTTTTTCTAAAATATGTTTAGTCCCGGAGTACTAAATTTTACTAGGGGGGAATGTGGCACCCCAGGGGTCTGGTTTCCACAGTAATGTAATGTTATGTCTGAGAGCAGGTGGGAGGTCCTTTGGTCAGGGATCCTGTGCATGCCACACCTCCTGCCCAGTCTTGGGAGGGGAAGAACTTCCCCTATGTAAACCCGGGGCTGAAGCAGGGTTAGTCAGTCAAGGAGAGTAGAGACAGAGAAGCAGCATAGGAAGAAACAGCAGAAGCTCAGTGGGAGCAATACTACTACAAGCCAGGGGCTGGCAGCTGCAGAGCTCGCCCTGACTGAGAAGATTTCTTACCGGACCCGGCGTCCGAGGCTGTGGGGACTAACTCTGACCCAGCAGCAGAAGCCGACCGGCAGGGGATTTCAGGTCCTCAGGCCCAGAAACCCGAAGGCACGGTCACACGCGTGGGACCAGCACCGCCATCGTGGAGCGGAAGCCATTAGAAGGCCCCGAGTCACCGGCCATACGGGTGAGCACCACACGGTACACTCAGGGACGTGGGCTACTTATATCCGCTTCTAGCAAGGTAGCCAGAAGAGTACAGTCAGTTTGGGAGGCCTACAACTCCGCCTGGCCAGGGGAGATCCCATCTGCTCAAGGACTGACCAGGCCCCGTTCGCTAGCAAGTACTCCGGGAGGGTCTATCGTTGTTACCAGTAAAGACCCTGAATTACACCGCACCGTCTCTGAGTGGTTCCTGCTACCCCCATCATCCACATCTGCTGCCCTGAGGCCATACCCCTCCCGTTGGGGGTTATACCATCTACGCTGCACCATCCATCCACCGGCCTCAGCGGACTGTCCTGCAGCGGCAGCTCCATAGCTGCATTCAACGGGTGGCGTAGTCGTACACATCTACCGCTGATACATCGCCGCTCAGTTTGACTCCCTGGGCACGGACCGGGTCCCCGCCACGAGACTACAACCCTCAAGCGATCCGGCTCCGGGTAAGCTCCCGCGTGCGCAACGCAGCGCGACACAGGCCCAGGGGCGCGTCATCTATATAATAGATGTAGAGAAGTGGGATGACGGCGGCCTGTGCTGAGCATTGCCCGGCTGATCGGGTGATGACTGATGGGTCACATGAATGAGTTATTACAGCAGAAACCGCACCCGTCCTGATAACTATTCCTGCAAGGAACCGGCCGTCCCTAACCCTGCAGCTACATAATAGAGATGCAAAGAAACAAGGAGAAAGAAAGGATGCAATGACAGGGATCACCAAGAAATAGCAAAAATATAGAATTTTATTAAAGACTAAACATACAAGACATGTTAAAAAAAACAACTAAAAAGCAACAATTGCCCCAATGAATAACAAAACCATTGCAAGGTACTGATATGGTTAATCCTCACATATATATGCCCAACTAGTCACAGAAAATCTGAATATATGACTACAGACTGCCCACCACAATATAATAAAGAGCAAGGCAGCAGCAAAGTATCTATTCACAAAGGCAATAATATCCAAATAAGCCTATAAAAATAGTGCCCATTATATAACCCCACAATGAAACCTGCCGCTGACACAATCGCCCCAAATGTGAAACAATACAATTGGATTGCTAAAAGAGCAAGCTAACGCTGTTAGGTCGGGCAGTAGAAAAAAATGATGTAACTACACCTGAACCATCAGGCAACCTACAGAAATGTGCATGGAGGATGTTGTTTTTACATAAGAGTTATGTATACAGAAAAGCTATATGTCCTATACAGGAAAAGTGTGGGATGAGGAGCTTACAAGACCACTAAAGTAAGACATTCACAAGCTCCTTCTGTATACTCCCTGGTGCCGGGGGTCCGACCCCACTGATCTTACACTGAGAATGTATGGAACTCCTGTAATGTCACCCTTCTTTTCTACAATGTAATCAAGGCAGATTTATATGTCTGAACAAGACTTGTATCGACCCATAAAAGAAAAGAGCCCCAGCTCCACCATACTGAATCCCTGCACAGCGACGCTATCAGCCGTGCAGGGACACAACGCAGCTGCCGTCACTTATATAATGGCCGAATGTGCAGGGGAAAGCCACAACGGACCTCATTGTTCTGAAGGCTGCAGCGTATCCGAGCTATATGTGATACTACTCTGACATAGGGAAAGGGACAAAAACCCTTCAAATAGCAGGGAGTGACGTCTGATTAATATTTAGATTTGTATTGAACATAAAACCACAATCTTAGGACCATTACATACATTACCAGACTACTTTATAGATGATCAATTGCCAGCACAAGTTATATTACGCCCAAAATATCTCTGCAGCACCACCAAATTGCTGTATGAAAAATATGAGGAGTTATAGAAGTGTATTATCTGTACAGGTCCATATATCAGCCACTATTATGTGAAATATGTAATAAAATACACTATTATACATTATTAATGTTCTGTCCCTTTAACATTCTGTCACCATGGTAACGACAGTCATACTCAGCCAATAGGATTGCTCGGTTTGAATTTGAAAAAAAAAAAAACCTCCTATGTGGTCAGTTTGTTCCATCTCATATGAGTGTGAAGACAGACACCTGCGATCAGCGAGAGATTCTAGGTATAAGACGTGATATAATCTAATGGACGGAGCCACATCCCATCACACGCACTCAGCGACCACAACTGACAGGAATCAGCCCATTTACCAGAGGAGAAGTCATTATTCCCCAACACATGATACGCTGAGACACCAGTGGGGGGCGCCACACTCATCACATCTCCCATCTGGAAGGATCCAGCGATCACTTCTAATGGGGGTCACTGCCCTTTTTTGGTGATTGCTGGAGTTTCCCGCGGTCGGACCCCACTGATCTATCAGTCGTCACCGAGCCCAGGGATAAGGGGATGACTTGTTCCATCTGATAATTCCCCTTTAATGAAGCTCAGATACAGAACAGTAAATATCCTACACATTTCCCAATTTGCCCTTTCCCCAGCAGAGCCCCCGAATTATTTATAGCCAATGTTTCTAAGACCAAAGAAATATCAGCCAATCACCAAACCCTCTGCTGACGCCTCCTGAGGTTTTATAGATTTTGGAGACATTTCTACAAGAGAAGATATCAGCGGACACCATGGGGATGGAGTATTCTGCCAGCGTTGGAGCAGGTAGTATCCATCACTCACTCACCGTTCTCTATACTCTTGTTACATGGCTTTCTGGGGCTTTCATTAAACAGACTCATCTGTGGGGACATTTTCTTTCCTTTAATGCATATACTTGGTGGTAAATATTTTTCTGAGTTTTATTGAAAATTGTGCACAGTTTGCCTCCTGTACCCTCTGTGCTGTACTGTCTATTGCTGGCTGCAGAACTAGTTAACTGAGAATCCATCAGTGAGCTCCTTCTGACAGTCTTAACATACATACGTCCTCTTTGTACGGTGAGGATTGCTCCTAATATCTGGTTGTGTTTTCTGCAGATTACATCAGTCCTGAGGAACAGCTGAGGAGACTGGCATATTGTGTGAAGTTTCTCCCTTCTCCCCTCTACAAGAAGGAGGTCAGTGAGACGACTCAGGGCAACGCTACGGCCTCTTCTATAAGGTAGCTGTGTATTCGGATCTTCCTTGTAGCCTCCTAACTTCATCTCTTCTCTTCCAGCGCCTTATGCCGACCAACCCCATTGCCCAAAGAAGATGCATCGAAGAGTATAAAGCCAGGGAGAAAAGGAAGAGGGAAGAAAGGCGCAAGGAACTAAAAGAACGGCGCAAGTACCTGGATGAAGAGGAAGACGAGGAAGAAGAGAAGGAAGAAGAGGAGAAAGCAGCAAAGAAGATAAAGCTGGACATCATGGATTTAAGACAGAAGACACTAAAAGAACTGTGCGTCTACCTGGATGAAGAGGAAGAAGAGGAAGAAGAGAAAGAAGAGAAAGCAAAGAAGATGAAACTCCACATCAAGATCCCTAGGGGGGAAGTGACGGCCAAAGGCCAGAAAAGAAGACAACCGATCCCAACAACAAGAAGGAAGAAGGAGAACCAGACCAACTTCCGCCAGTACATCAACCGGTATTTGAGAGGAAAGAGGAACATCATGTGGACCATCCTGCTGGAACCTCTCTGCCGATAACATCACATACGGCAATACCGGCTGGTAAGTATCAGACCACCAAATAACAGCAGGATAGTGTAATATAGTGGTAGTGTATCAGTATTAGTGTAATAAGAGTAATAATACTAGTGATAATAGTAAGAAATAAATAAAATAGTAATAAAATAACAGTAGTAATAGTAGTAGGTAGAATAGCAGTGTGATCCAGGGTCCAAGGACTGATCGCCTTTTCTCGGGGTCAAGAAGGAATTTTTCCCCTGTGACACAAATTGGCTGAAGGTGTCCTGGGGTTTTTGCCTTCTTCTGGATCAATACTGTAGTTATAGGGTAGTATTAGTAGTGATAGGAAAGAATAATAATAATGTAAAAATATAGCAGGTTATTAATAATAAGAAGAATATTAAATAGCTATATTTATAAAAATAAAAACATAAATTAAAATAACTCCAGTAGTACAATAAGTAATATATTAATTATACAACTAATAATAACATTATTAGGTTTGATCCAGGGTCCTAGGACTGATCGCCTTTTCTCGGGGTCAAGAAGGAATTTTTCCCCTGTGACACAAATTGGCTGAAGGTGTCCAGGGGTTTTTGCCTTCTTCTGGATCAATACTGTAGTTATAGGGTAGTATTAGTAGTGATAGGAAAGAATAATAATAATGTAAAAATATAGCAGGTTATTAATAATAAGAAGAATATTAAATAGCTATATTTATAAAAATAAAAACATAAATTAAAATAACTCCAGTAGTACAATAAGTAATATATTAATTATACAACTAATAATAACATTATTAGGTTTGATCCAGGGTCCTAGGACTGATCGCCTTTTCTCGGGGTCAAGAAGGAATTTTTCCTCAGTGACACAAATTGGCTGAAGGTGTCCTGGGGTTTTTGCCTTCTTCTGGATCAACACTCTAGGTATAGGGTAGTATTAGTAGTGATAGGAAAGTAGAATAATACTGTAATAAGATAGCAGGATGTCAATAATAGTAAGAATATAAAAATAATTATAGTGTTGTTTTGATTATTTTAAGTAGTTATAGAAAAGTTAGAATAGCAAAGTAATAAGATAGCAGGACATAAATAATATATAATCTATAAAAAGTACAAAAACCTAAATTAAAATACTAATAACTGCAGTAGCAGTACAATTAGTTGTGTAATATTAATAAGAATTATTAATAACTAGTAATAACATTATTAGATTTGATCCAGGGTCCTAGGACTGATCGCCTTTTCTCGGGGTCAAGAAGGAATTTTTCCCCTGTGACACAAATTGGCTGAAGGTGTCCTGGGGTTTTTGCCTTCTTCTGGATCAACACTAAGTATAGGGATTTTAGTAATACCATTATCATAAACACAAGAGTAATAAAAAATTATAAAACTAATTAAAAAATGAATTATAACAGGTACAATTGATTGCATTAGTACAGTAATAATAAACATTAAAAATGGTGGTCCCAGTTAGTAAGTTAGTGTAGTGTTAGTGTAGGGACCCATCTGAAGAGGTCGCCTTGACGGTGGCAGATGGGCTCACACAATTTGCTCAAAGTGTGCGCTAAGAACCTCATATTTCTATGTACAGGAGATCTAGCAGTAATACCATTCAGGAGATAGGTATTTGTGTACACACATTTTGTTATATACTTTTGCGCCGCACACAGGGCAGGTATACAGGTACAGGATGCTCATATGTAGTGAGAGTGTTGCAGTAATATTATAACTGGGCCTTAAGGGTAAAATGTTGATAACTACAGGTCCTGGAAACACATCAGAAACTAGAACCTGTAAGTAACTGGTTCCCTGCTAGTGATTAATATGTAAAGGGCAGTCTGGTACCAGGACCCGCGTTATAGGACACATTATCATCAGGCAGGTGCAGTCAGGACTCTTACAAGATCTGCGGCAGTCGTGTGGCGGTATAACACAGTCCCGCTCCTGCCTCAGGCGCCAGCAGTGGAGCCAACCCTGATCCTGGCAGCTTAACCCCTTATATGACACAGTCAGTGGCTTTCACAGCATTTAGGCACTTAAGACCGGAGAGGGAGGCGCGATCATGGTGCCGATGAGTTTCTATGGCAGCCGAGATCTAACAATGGACCCCATGACGGCCATCTTACTGCTCTTATTAGTCCCGGCTGAGGAGAGGTCTATGAGGACACCGGTCAGAGTTATGTCGCCTGCTCTGCAGCTATTAGAAATATCTAGGGCTGATTAGTTTGCTATCTGTAAATCGGATCTAGCCCTGCCCCCCCCAGCAGCACTGGGCTACCACTGGTGTGATCAGGGCTATTGGGCTCCTAGATTGGGCAGAGGAGCTCAGTCTTCAGCAGGAGCTGGCTGAGGAGAGCGGAGCGACTTGCATGGGGCTGCTGCACAAGAAGCAGCTCACAAGGTGGAGATTTATCCGGAGACGTGGTACCCGGGCTGTCATCTGCTTTGCAGGCTGCATAGTCGCTGCCTCCTAGGACCCGAACTTCACCCCTAACAGGCACAGCAGAGCTCGGACAGCTGCAAGTGCCGGAGAGTGGCTGATTAGTGACTGCTGTGTCTCCTGCACTCAGATAAGAGCGGTACAGAGCGGGGGCTCAGTAATGGTGAATACGGGAAGTGTCCACCCCTCACATGCCCTATATGTGGCCCCCAGAGGTAAAGTCTTCCCTGTACCCAGCGTCTCCTCCCGCCTTCACTGCTGGCGTGCGCCATTGCTTAGAGGGGATGTCTGAAGATAACAAGTTACATACATAGTAACATAGTTTTTAAGGTTGAAGGAAGACTAAGTCCATCTAGTTCAACCCATAGCCTAACATGTTGATCCAGAGGAAGGCAAAAAAAAACCCTGTGGCAAACACTAAGCTCCACATTGGGGAAAAAAATTCCTTCCCGACTCCATACGACAATCAGACTAGTTCCCTGGATCAACGCCCTATCATGGAATCTAGTTTTTGCAACCTGTAATATTATACTTTTCAAGAAAGGAATCCATGCCCTTCTTAAATTTTATTAGTGAATCACTCATTACAACATCATGAGGCAGAGAGCTCCATAGTCTCACTGCTCTTACAGTAAAGAATCCCTGTCTGTGATTATGATTAAACCTTCTTTCCTCCAGACGTAGAAGATGCCCCCTTGTCCCCGTCTCTGGCCTCAGAGTAAAAAGATCAGTAGAAAGGTCTTTGTACTGTCCCCTCATATACTTGTACATAGTAATAAGATCACCCCTAAGCCTTCGTTTTTCCACAGTAAATAACCCCAAATGTAATAACCTGTCTTGGTATTGCAGACCCCCCAGTCCTCTAATAACCTTGGTCGCTCTGCACCCGCTCTAGTTCAGCTATGTCTTTCTTATACACCGGAGACCAGAACTGTACACAGTATTCTAAGTGTGGTCGCACTAATGACTTGTATAGAGGTAAAATTATCTTCTCCTCATGAGCATCTATGCCTCTTTTAACGCATCCCATTATTTTATTTGCCTTTGCAGCAGCTGCCTGACACTGGCCACTAAACATGAGCTTGTCGTCCACCAATACACCCAGGTCTTTTTCAGTGACAGATTTATCCAGTGTTTTACAATTAAGCATATAATTATACATTTTATTTCCTCTGCCCAAGTGCATTACCTTACATTTATCCCCATTAAAGCTCATTTGCCATTTATCAGCCCAAGCTTCTAGTTTACATAGATCCTCCTGTAATATAAAATTGTCCTCTTCTGTATTGATTACCCTGCAGAGTTTAGTGTCATCTGCAAATATTGAAATAGTACTCTGTATGCCCCCTACAAGGTCATTAATAAATATGTTAAAAAGAAGGGGGCCCAATACTGACCCCTGTGGTACCCCACTGTTAAATGAGACCTAGTCTGAGTGTTTTCCATTAATAACCACCCTTTGTTTCCTATCACTGAACCAATTCTTAACCCACATACATATATTTTCCCCTATCCCCATTGTTCTCATTTTATGTATCAACCTTTTGTGTGGAACCGTATCAAAAGCTTTTGAAAAGTCCATATACACAACATCCACTGCATTTCCTTGGTCCAGTCCAGAACTTGCCTCCTCATAAAAACTGATCAGATTAGTCTGACAGGAACGGTCCCTTGTAAACCCATGTTGATATTGGGTCATGAGGCTATTCTTCTTCAGATACTCTATTATAGAATCTCTTAGGAAACCCTCCAGGATTTTTCCCACAGTAGAGGTTAAGTTTACCGGCCTATAATTTCCAAGTTCGGTTTCTGTCCCCTTTTTGAATATTGGCACCACATTTGCTATACGCCAGTCCTGTGGTACAGACCCTGTTATTATGGAATCTTTAAAGATTAAAAATACTGGTCTATCTATGACATTACTTAATTCCTGCAGTACTCGCGGGTGTATCCCATCCGGGCCTGGGGATTTGTCAACTTTAGTTATCACTTATCCACAGGCTCAGTGATCACTTACTGATCGTGGGGTCTGACCACTGCGAACCATCGTCTGATCGGGAAGGAACGGAAAGTCAGGGAACAACTGCAGCTCCATTCATTCTCTATGGGGCTCTGGAAAAAGCCGAGCTCAGCACTTGGATGCCACATAAGGAATGAATGGAGCAGATCCTGGAGTAATAACATGTCCTCCTCAGCTTTCTGTCTGTGTAAGTGGCTCAGCCCTCGTCTCCCCTTCTGTTCCCGACTTCTCTTTTGTTCCCTATGGACTTTCTCTCAGTCCTCTGCAGCCATTATGTGTGTAGACAACTTCAAAAAGAAAAAGTAGCAGAACATCAGTCATCTAATAATCCACGATATTCAGGGGGGAAAACAAAACGGTGATGTTCTTACACAGTCGCCTCCTCTTGAGCTGATGAAGATGTCGGTGGCAGCACATTGCGGTTTGTGTTCTCTGCCTGAATATCGCGGATTATGTGACGTCCTGCAGCTTCTCATCATCCATGTTGGGCTGTTGGACGACGTGTGGACGTGTTAACTCTCGCCTGGACACACTGACTGTCTCATCGGGAGCTGCTTCCACTCGCACACTTACTACCCCGGCGCCGCCGCTGCACAGCAATACCATAGCATCCCTTCCCGGTCCCCGTCTCTCCGCCCCGCCTCGTTTTGGCGGAGATCCCGGTCAGGCACGGGGCTTCACTAACCAGTGCACTCTGCACTTCGAACTTTTGGCACATCAGTTTTCCACCGACTGAGCCAAAGTAGCCTTCATCATGTCCCATCTCACGGGGGAGGCGCTGGCTTGGCTAAATCCTCTATGGGAGAGAGGAGATTCCCTGGTGTCCAACCTGCCAGCCTTTCTCACGGCTTTCCGGAAAGTCTTCGACGAACCAGGACGGAAGACCTCATCCGCCTCATCTCTGCTATGCCTCCGTCAAGGAAGTCTCACCGTGGGCCAATATGCCATACGGTTCCGTACCCTTGCTTCGGAGCTTGCCTGGGATAACGACGCCCTGGTGTCCGTCTTCTGGGAGAGTCTGTCCGGCCGTATTAAAGATGAACTCGCCGGTCGGGACATTCCTACCACTCTCGACGACTTAATAACACTCGCCACCCGGATTGACATCCGGTTCCAGGAGCGCACCAAAGAGGTCACCCGTGAGAGGAGGTTTCCACGCCTTGCCCCTACCTTTCAGAAACCCGTCACTTCCTCCGTTCCTCCTCAGGCGCACTCACCCGAGCCTATGCAGGTCGACCAGACCAAGATGGTCAAAACCCGTCAAGAATTACGCCGTGCCGAGGGGAGCTGCTTCTACTGTGGCAGTAAGGAGCACCGGATCCGTTCCTGCCCAGAGAGGTCGGGAAACACCTGTGTCTAGGATCGCTCAGAGAGGTCGTCCTAGACAAGAGTAAACCCTCTCCATCTCTGATGCTGTCGGTCTCTATCATCTGCGGGGAGAACAGTTTCTGTGAACTAGCTCAACTTGACTCTGGAGCTGCCGGAAATCTCATTTCTCTATCCCTGGTAGAGAAATACCACATTCCCACCAAACCCCTGGCTGTACCCTTATCTGTCGCCTCCGTGGATGGGGGTCTCTTACCGCATCCCATTCAACTCATCACCGAATCCATAACTCTGCAGGTGGGAATGCTGCACTCTGAGAGCATCTTCTTCCATGTTCTGCCTGGACTCTCTCACGCCCTCTTGCTAGGCCTACCTTGGCTCCAGAAACATGCACCCATGCTTGATTGGCAGACCGGAGAAGTCCTTCGCTGGGGAGAGGCCTGCCATAAGACTTGTTTAGTTCCCGTTCTTCCTGCCTGTCCTTCTCCTACCCCAGCCAATCTACCCGGCCTACAGGTTCCCTATTGGTCTTATGCGGATGTCTTTAATAAAAGAGAAGCAGAGACATTACCCCCTCATAGACCATACGATTGCCCAATCGACCTGATACCTGGCGCTACTCCTCCCCGTGGGCGTTTTTACCCTTTGTCCGCTGCTGAGACCCGGTCCATGTCTGAATATATTGAGGAGAATCTGGCCCGGGGATTTATCCGGAAATCTACCTCCCCGGCGGGAGCAGGCTTCTTCTTCGTCAAAAAGAAAGACGGCTCACTCCGTCTAGACATTAGAAACGTATCGTCACATTTAATGTCGGAGGTGTAGATCACTTTAAGAGAATTTCCGTCCCGTCCTGTAATGAGCCATGTGAGCTCCTTGTCTGATCAGGATAACAGAGGGGTGGAATGTATTTGTACACATGACAGATTAGTTGTTGGCTTCTCGGGTTTGGGCTTTGGACGCTGTAGGCCTCGTCTTTACAATGTACTGCCTCCTCTCTGTTTACAGCCTGGGAAGACACATGATAAGTTCAGGTAATATGATCTGTAGGAAAAAAATGGGTGAAGCCGGACTGCGGGACTAAGTTTAGATCAAGTGCGTCAGTAACCTTTATCTCACCAAACAGGTCACAGTCGTTCACGTTCATTTCAGATCTCACATGTACAAATACACATGAATGAGCACGGTCATGCACTGTGGACTTGTGGCCTGAGGCCACGGCCCCACTATCAGTAATCAGTCAGTATTTTTTCTCAGGAGTGGGAGCCAAAACCAGGAGTGGGTGATAAATGCAGAATTGGTGACTTGTTTCTATTAGACCGTTTCTCTGATTGTTCCTCACCTGGTTTTGGCTCCCACTCCTGAGAAAAAATACTGACCGAATACTGATAGATAGTGTGGCCAATCATCAGCGTCAGGCCACAGCCCCACTAACAAGTCCACCGGTGCTCATATAAAGCCTTTTCAAAAGGGCCGATACAAAGTGTACCAAGATGGTTGCTTATTGTCGGCAGCACGTCCTGTTTACATGGGCAGATGAGATGACTATAAACAATCCAATCAGGCGATGGATGAGTCTTTTTCTAAATAATACATTGTTCCTGGTTAATAATATTTTTTTAGGACTTGGACCTCCTAAAATTAGGACTTTAAAAATCCTAAATATTTTCACCGTGATAGTGATGCTCATAGTCAGTCTCCTCTCATATGCCACAGCAATTCCAACAGTAAAGCGTTGTCCCATACACAAGAGTACTTCAGCCGAGTGTCTCTGTGTTCTCTATAAGAGAACCGCAGTCCTACATCTTTGGTGATAAGCTATCTCCAGGGAAACAGAAGGATCAATAGTTCAAAATCGGACATGTCGGACACTTTAGAGGTATTCTCATCTCCAAAATCCTATCCCAATATGTAGTAGGTGTAATAATATTAGCAAATACCTACAATTATAAATGTAGGATAGTTCTTCTGACTAGCTATGTCACTTACCCCATGTGCAGGGCATTGCAGTAGCTTAGGTATTCATTGTTACGACCACTAAGCGTAACTATGTGTGGTCGTAACCATGGATGCCTAAGCTACTGCAATGCCTTGCACATGGGGTAAGCAACATTGCTAATCAGAAGGACTATACTACATTTCTAATTGGAGGTATTTGCTAATATTATTATTACACCTACTACATATTGGGATAGGATCTTGGAGATAGGAATACCCCTTTAACTTCCCCAACAATCAGTTGTCTGGGCCCCCATACACATTTGAGTTTCAGCTGAATTTGTCAATATCGGTGGGATAGGTCAACATTAGTCTAATATGTATGGTGGGCCTTCAGTTAGATATTTTGGTTCTAATACAGCTAAATATACCAGTAGAGTTTATACAATGGGCTCTGTGCTGCTTTATAATGGTCACCCCAGAGTTTGAAGCCCCATAGATCCCAGTATACCACACAATAGAACATTTGCTGCATTTTACAACAGTTTGGCTTTTGTAGATCCTTATTTCCATAAAGAATGGATGCAGCCAAATATCCCAGAATACTAAGAATTATTTAGGAATGGTTCCTTGAATAGTCAGGTATTTTCTTTTTTTCCTCGATGTCCTGGAAAGAGGTGAAGGCTCAGCAGGAGAAGCTCCGAGATGATCATTTCATCATAATGTGTCATTGTCGAGTCTTCAGATGTGGTCCTCTCCCCGCGTGGGGTTTTCCTTTTAGGAGGAAGCTTTATATTTACCACGTCAGTGTTATGCATTGTTACTTATTTTTATGTTATGTGAATGTTTTATACACGAGAACATTGACCACTGAGCCTTTATTATAGAATTCTCGGTAAAGCTACTAAATATAGCCTAATGATTGTTATAGCAGAAGATGGAGTCCCTCAAGTTTAAAGGCCCCATCTATGCTATATAAGTCTGACAGTTATTTTAGGTAAAAAAACAGCAAGCTGAAATGTTCCTTCTTGTATCAATAGCGTGTCCTTGCTAAAAAGATAACGTGATTCTCCCTGGCCAGATGTTTCTTCTTGTAGTAATAATGTGTTCTTGCAGAAAGATGAAATGACCTTGCTAACTAGATAAGTCTAATTAAATATTTTAAAGCATACAGAAACTAGTTTTTTTCACTTGTTCAGCTAAACTGTATAATCGAACCATATATGGCAAATCCGTTTCCTGCCTTTAGGGTGTATATTAGCCCTGTGTTTTGTAATAAAGTTTTTAGAGTATGTTTAGACACAAACATCCTGTCCTGTGTCTTCATTCTCTCCGAGCTCGTAATCCAAAGGATAGAAGACCCAAAATTCAGTGACGACAGCTGGCGCCTCGAACAGGGACCTTGAGTTAATCTACCCAAGGGTGCTCGACCGGTCCGAGACGTGGGACGAGTGAAGCTCTCTGTTGGTGATATATACAGTGCTGAGGTAAGAATAACTGTTATATTCTACCTAATTATATCACTGCATAGAAGAGACTCCCTCACCCCCGAGCGGTCGGCTCCCCAGGTAATTCAACAGATTGTTGTCTGGCTCAGGTCCCTTTGAACCAGTAGAATCCCTCAGATAAATTGACAGTCCTGCCTTCTATCCTTTGGAGAATTTAATGAAAGTATGGATCCGATGATTGTGTTGTGGATGTGTCCCGGGATTGATGTTTTTGGTCTGTTTTTCTGGTTGGCGTATAAGTCCTAGAGAGGCTAGTAGTGGAATGGTTCAGAAACCTTTGTGGCCCATTGTTTAAGTGACTGAGGAGTCTCTTCTAGGTGAGGAGAACCGAAAAAAATGGGGAACCAAAATGCCAAGGAAGGCATTATAGCCAAAGACTTAGTGGTACGCAGAGAAGGGAAACAGGCACTGATTGGAATTGACAAAATATTGTGTAAAGCGGGAATGAATGAGAATGGAGAGATGAATGGAGAGAAATGGAAATCCTTCTTTAACTCCTATCATGGATGGTTGAAAGATAAGGGTCTGTTGAAAACAGTAGATGTATGGATGAATGCATGCGCTTATTTTGAAGGAAAGATTGAAGAATTAGGAGACGGACGTTACAGACTGACAAAAACTGGAATGACAGATTTTCCTCCCTGTCCGCTCCCGACGTCACCCCCACCCCAGTACCAGAATTCCCAGGAACCTAAATGTTGGGTTTGCCCCAGATGTGGACAACAGAACCCCTTGACAGTAGACATCTGTGTGGCATGTGGAGGACCGAGACCCCACCCAGCTAGTCTATTCCCAATGAGGACGGTAGTTGTGCCAGGAGCACCAGCAGCAGCAGCAGCAGGGGGGGATGCAGTGGTTCCAGGTCAGGAAGCTCGTACAATGTTAATGTATAGACCATGGAGTCCTTCAGAGCAGTTGGCACTGATCTCCCAGCTGCCAGATCCGTCCCAGTCCCCTATGGGTTTTGCTAGAATGATCACCACCATACAGGATACGTATCATGCCACTAGAATAGATCTGCAGGGGGTAATTAAGGGAAAATTGGCAGATGAAGCCCGCTATGATAGGTTGATAGATGAGACAAAAAAACAGTATGCCAATAGGACCGGACCCGTAGATGCAGAATCTAATGATGCAGCAGCTGGAGTCCTATTCGCAGCAGCGTTGGTAAAAGCATGTCAAGACAGGCAAGCAGAAAAGCAAGTTACACTAGAAGATAGAGTGCAGGGAAAGGAGGAAGATCCTAAGGATTATTTCTATGCACTAAAGAAAACCTGGTCAGAAATGGGGTTCAACCCCGGGAATAAGACTAGTGAGAGGGTATTAGCAAGTGCTTTCATGAATGGACTAAAGAAAGAGATTGCAGAGAAGGTAAAAGCAAGTAGACCGGACTGGAGATCAGTGAAGGCAGAAGATTTAGCTAGAATAGCTCAGGGGGCACAGCATGACATAGCGCAGGCAAAAAGAGCTGCCAGAATACATATGGTAGAGACGACCCCCAGAAACAACAGAGGCAGAGGACAGACTGAAGGAGAAGGACAGAGACTATGTTACGGATGTAAAAAGCCAGGACATTTTAGAAAGAACTGTAGGACCAACCCGTATCCAAATGCTCAGAGTACGGGTCCTCCAGCCGACCAAACAACGCCCCCATAGGATGAGGGAAGCTTGCACATGAACCCCCTCATCTCCTTACCCCCAACTCCCAGTTGTATAGTGCAGGTGAACCTACCAGGGGGACATGAAATCGATTTCCAAGTAGATACGGGGGCCGACAATTCAGTAATTACGCAAGGTGATTGGCCATATACTGACACTGATTTTTCACATCATGTCATTGTCACCCCCTTCAATTCCCCGTCTGTCCTGCTTCCTGTCACTAAAAGAATTCCCCTGCAAATTCAAGGAGCTACTGTACATAGCCAGCTCATGGTATCGCCCCGAGGCCAATGTAACCTTTTGGGAAATGATGTGTTGTCCCAATTACAAGCACATATTGAGTATCATCCCGATGGCACTGTCACCATGACCCCAGGTTTAAAACCAAGTACCCTTTGCAAAATTATGTCACTAGATATTGCCAGCATAGAAGAGACAAATGAGTTTCCCCCGATATTGGAGCAGGCTGTACCACATGATTTTTGGGCCTCAGGCAAAACAGATGTTGGTAGGTTAAGAGTTCAACCAGTAATGGTGAAATTAAAACCAGGAGCCATCTTGCCTCAACAGAAGCAGTATCCCCTTAGCTCGGCTCAGGAGAATGCCATAGCCCAGCAGGTCCAAAAATTACTACAGAGAGGAGTCCTAGTCAAAACCCAGTCCCCTTGCAACACTCCCCTGTTCCCAGTAAAGAAAAAGAGCGTGCCAGGACAACCAGCCGCATATAGAATGGTCCATGACCTCCGGTTGGTTAACAAAGCCACAGAACTTCTAACACCAGTTGTGCCCAACCCGCATACTCTTCTGTCACAGATACCTTCTAATTCTCTTTGCTTTTCAGTGGTTTATTTGGCAAATGCATTTTTCAGTGTACCATTACATCCTGACTGCCAGTACCTGTTTGCTTTCACATTCCAGGGTAGTCAATATACATGGACAGTGTTGCCACAGGGTGCCCAGAATTCACCCACAATGTACACTGCAAGCCTGCAGGAAATACTGGAGGGATGGTCTGAACCACATATCGTTGTTCTGCAATATGTCGATGACCTGCTCATTTGTGCCCCCTCCAGGAAACAATGTCATAGTGCAACTATATCGCTTATGTTGTTTCTCTATCACGCTGGCTGCAAGGCATCGAAAGATAAGCTTCAGTTTTGTAAATCTTCAGTGACCTTTTTGGGACATTGCATTACACCAGGAGCTCGTCATTTAACAAATGCACGCAAACAAGCAGTACAGGCATTCACCGTCCCCATTAATGTTGCAGCCCTCAGAACTTTTCTTGGACTTGTTTCCTATTGCAGACAGTGGATTCATGCCATCTCTGTTTTAATGCAGCCCCTCTATGACTGTCTTACCCCAACACCTTTTGTACTAACATCAGAGGCAATAGACTGTTTTTATTCTCTCAAGAACCGTATTTTGGCCGCTCCAGCTTTGGGTACCCCTAATTATGAGCTCCCATTTACTCTGTACCTTCATGAACAAGCTGGACATGCAGCAGGAGTTTTAACTCAAACACACGGTGATAATCAGAGACCTGTTGCCTACTTTCGTGGCAGATTGGATGCGGTAGCCAGAGGTGCACCATCCTGTGTACGTGCTCTGCATGCTGTTGGACTATTACTCCATAAATCCGCAGACATTGTTCTTGACCACCCACTCACCGTTCTAACACCTCATGATGTCTACACTATATTGAATCAAGTGCAACCCGCTCACCTCTCAGCAGCACGTCATCTCAGGTTACAATGTGCACTGTTAATGCCTCCCAATGTTTCTTTACAGAGGTGTACTACCCTGAATCCAGCAACTTTGTTACCTCTCTCGGATCTAAAGGAGGAGTCAGGTACTGTGCTTTTTAAGGAAGATCCAAGAGAGGAAGTTCCTCATGACTGTGTACAAATGATGGCACAAGAAACGGCAGGTTTACCTACTGGATTTGAACATGAATTACAAAAATGCAGATTTTGAATTTTTTGTAGATGGATCCCGTCATCAGGACGATTCAGGTACCTTCCATACTGGATATGCAGTTGTCTCCCTCAATGCAGTAATCAAGGCAGAACCAATGCTCCCACACCAGTCGGCTCAAGAAGCTGAACTTAGGGCCCTAACCGAGGCCTGTAAACTAGCGGAAGGTAGTATTGTTAACATTTACACAGATTCTAGGTACGCATTCGGTATATCGCATGATTTTGGTCCAATATGGAAGTCAAGAGGTTTCCTGACGGCAGCAGGACACCCCATTAAGAATGCTGATGCGGTCCAGCAGTTAATTGATGCGCTACAACTACCTAAACAAGTAGCTGTCATAAAGGTAAGAGCACATACCAGACGCACCGACCAGGTAAGCAGAGGAAATGCGATGGCAGATGCAGCGGCAAAAACAGCAGCCTGTAAGCCGCAACAAGGGTCAACAGTACGTCAGTTAAGTGCCCCTAAAAACCCCTTTGTGTCGGAGGACATCTTATCCCAAATGCAGGCTCAGGCTCAAAAGGAGGAGGTTGATAAGTGGTTAAAGGAAGGTGCATGCCTGAATGAAGCAAATGGGGTATGGGGGAAAGGGACACGACGATGACTTCCAAGGGCACTGTACCCAGCAGCTGCCCAGATACTACATGGGCCGACACACCAATCTAAAACGGGTGTGATGAGTGTGATGCAGAAACATTGGGTGGCACCAGGATTCTCCACCTGTATTGAAAACCTGGTACAAGGGTGCATGATATGTGCTACATATAATCAGGGTAGAGTAGTTAAAACACCACCCAAACACACCCCCCGGCCCCTCTATCCATTCGAGAGACTGCAAATTGATTATATTCAGCTGCCAAAGTCAGGATCATGGGAATATGTGTTGGTTTGTATTGATTTGTTCTCAGGATGGCCAGAGGCTTTCCCGATTGCCGAAGCCACGGCTGCGGCAACCGCAAAGAAACTGCTTGCGGAGGTGGTCTGCAGGTATGGGGTACCAGAGGTAATTGAGAGTGACAGAGGTACACACTTCACAGGTGAAATAATGAATGAAGTCATGTCAGCTCTAGGAATTCAACAAGCATTCCATACCCCATATCACCCACAAAGTAGTGGTAAAGTGGAAAGACTGAATGGGACATTGAAATTAAAAATTCAGAAAGCCATGGCTGAGACAGGAAAACCATGGCCGGACTGTTTACCACTTGCTCTGTTTTCAGTAAGATACACGCCTAATAGAAAGACTGGACTCTCTCCATATGAGATATTGTTTGGCAACGTACCCAGCCTAGGGTGTTTCTATCCGCAAGCATTAGAAATGAACAACCATGTGCTAAGTTCCTATGTGAGGACTTTACACAAAAAGATTAAGCAAGTACATGATAATGTCTTCAGTTCTCTTCCAGATCCAGATCAAGACTCTAGCAGCCATACGCTGCAACCTGGAGACTGGGTGGTTATAAAAAGACACGTGAGGAAAAGCCTAGATCCACGGTTTGATGGACCCTTTCAAGTTCTGCTGACCACAAGCACAGCCGTTAAGTTAGAGGGAAAAGAGACCTGGATCCACGCGTCCCATTGCAAAAAGATACTAGGAGAACCAGCGGACAAAGACTGATGACATTGTTTATACTTACCTGCATCCTTGCGACCACAGGTGCATGGACTAGGTTAGGCACCATGGATGGAGACGACAATAGATTCATTAGACACCATCTTGCTCTAATCGATGGACTAAAGGAGCAAAACCAGACCATTGCTAATTGTTGGATATGTACACATGCCCCTGTGACGTCCACTAGCATACCCTTTCTCGCTGTCCCAGTCTCATGGGAAGAGATAAACTTTTGAGTGAACTGTTCAGATACTTTGGCCAATAATTCCACACAGAGATTTTCCTTTCTAAATCCCGCAAATTGGTTTAAAGGTATTGGTGGGTGGTTGGCTGGTATAGTACAAGCTATTTTACAGGTTTTGCTAATGTGTCTTGCGGTTTATTTGGTTTTTAAGCTTTTTTTAATGTGTATTCAGCGTTGTGCTAAAAGAAAACATAGAAATTCGTATTGATAAATGAAGGAACAAAAGGATGGAATGTTATAGCAGAAGATGGAGTCCCTCAAGTTTAAAGGCCCCATCTATGCTATATAAGTCTGACAGTTATTTTAGGTAAAAAAACAGCAAGCTGAAATGTTCCTTCTTGTATCAATAGCGTGTCCTTGCTAAAAAGATAACGTGATTCTCCCTGGCCAGATGTTTCTTCTTGTAGCAATAATGTGTTCTTGCAGAAAGATGAAATGACCTTGCTAACTAGATAAGTCTAATTAAATATTTTAAAGCATACAGAAACTAGTTTTTTTCGCTTGTTCAGCTAAACTGTATAATCGAACCATATATGGCAAATCCGTTTCCTGCCTTTAGGGTGTATATTAGCCCTGTGTTTTGTAATAAAGTTTTTAGAGTATGTTTAGACACAAACATCCTGTCCTGTGTCTTCATTCTCTCCGAGCTCGTAATCCAAAGGATAGAAGACCCAAAATTCAGTGACATGATAATATACAATCACGTTTGTTGTACTTGCGGAATTTTATTCTAGTGGTTTCCTGCTTCCTGACTAATTGTGATTTAGATTAAATACTATCTGACCACGGTCACTTGTGAGGTCCGAGTACTATCTACGTCTTATACGAGTGTTGATCATGTTAAGGAATATATCAGCTAGAAATTTCTGTAATTATTAAAACCAGACATTTATATTCTTTTTTATCAATAGGTTTTTAATTTCTGATTGTCAAGATTTTTCTAATTGTATTCTCTCTAAATGATCAGGCGGCAATATTACCTGAGCTGATAAGCCTTACAGTGGATATATGGACCACTTTAGACTGTGGATGTTCACTGGGTTATAGGCATGCTCTCTGACCTGTGCAGAGGTCATTGTGCAGAGAGGGGGGAGAAGGTCAGCTGAGACCATCGCCTTTTGTGAATGGTGGATCCTGTATTATCTATATGACAAGATGTTACCTTTTATTTTAATCCTGTCTGTGATGATAATAAGATGGCTGCTGAGAATCTCTACAGAACAGGCAGGGTAAGCCAATGCTGAGACTTAATATGCATTTACACTGAAAGATTATAAACGAGAGCTGCTGAGAAGTGGAGTGTAAATAGGCTATAGGGTAAAACGAGAAAAAGACGGATTTTGGTAAGACCTTACCTGTAAAATCCTTTTCAGCGAAGGAAGGAAGGGAGACACAGATCCATTACTAGTGGGGGTAGGCGGAGCCCCACAGGATAGTTCACCTCAGATTTAGAAAAAGTGACAACCGGCCCCTCCAACTTAGGCTCCTCCTACTCCCATGTTCTCCAGTCCGTACACAAGCTAAGGAAGAGCAGACAACACCAGGGGAACAACACAACCCCTTCTGAAAATTCATAAATGTGAGAGAACAGGTTATGTATATAACAGCATGAAAACACACAGTCCCAGGCACTACTTACTGGACCTGACAACTGCGATGAGCTGGCAATGCTGGAACAGAGCCCTAGTGCGCCAACCCCAGACCAGATGACCGCCATCAGGAGGGAGTCGCGCCGCATCTAGAAAAACCATAATACACTTCTGCCATGGGAGGGTGCTGTGTCTCCCTTCCTTCCTTCGCTGAAAAGGATTTTACAGGTAAGGTCTTACCAAAATCCGTCTTTCAGCAGCAGAAGGGAAGGAAGGGAGACACAGATCCATTACTAGTGGGAAGTCCCAAAGCAGTCCAAAACTCAAGGGTGGGAAACAGTGGCAGGATCGCCAACACCCCAACAACTTAGGCAAGTGCGCAACAAGCGCCGAACAAAAAATAAAGAGATAACCTAAACCACTGCCGCCTGCAGGACCCTGCGTCCCAAGGCCGCATTGGCGGAAGCACTCACGTTCACTTTATAAAATTTAGTAAAAGTGTGAACGGAGCACCAGGTAGCCGCCCGGCAGAGCTGCGCTGCCGAAGCCCCCTGACGAAAAGCCCACGACGAACCAACAGCTCTCGTGGAATGAGCTTGAACCTTAACCGGACAAGGCTCGCCCTTGAGCCGGTACGCCTCCAGGATAGCCGAACATATCCACCGAGCTATAGTGTCCTTGGAAGCCCGCTGACCACGGCGACGACCAGCAGGAATCACAAACAGAGAATCCGATTTTCGAAACCCTGGCGTGATTGAAAGATAGAACTTCAATGCCCGCACCAAATCAAACAAGTGCAAGGCCCGCTCCTTCAGACTCTTTGGTTTCGGACAGAGGGAAGGCAACAGGATGTCCTGATTGAGGTGGAAAACGCGACACCACTTTAGGTAAAAAATCTCCACGGGTACGAAGCGCCACACGATCCGGGTGGAATTCCAAAAAAGGGGGCGAGCAAGACAGTGCCGCCAACTCCGAAACCCTTCTTAAAGAGGTGACCGCCACCAGGAAGGCCACCTTCCAAGAAAGCAAGTAAAGCGTAGCTGAATCCATAGGCTCAAACGGCCCATGCTGAAGAGCCTCCAAAACTAAATTGAGCCGCCAAGGAGCCACAACCGCCCTCCGAGGCGGAAACTTATGTGCAACCCCGCGAAAAAATGAACGCACATCCCTGCGTGAGGCAATAGCCTTCCGAAAAAGCCCGGATAGTGCAGAGACCTGACCCCGCAAGGTACTAACTGCTAGACCCTTGACCAGACCACATTGCAGAAAGGCCAAGAAGTTGGGAATGGAAAAAACCCTCGGGTTCCTTGACGATCCAGAACACCATGAATAGAAGGCCTCCCAAGTTCTGTGATAAATACTAGTCGTAGCTGGACCTCTGGCCGCCCGCAAGGTGGCAATGACCTCGGACGAAAACCCACGACGGGTCAAGATTTCGGTCTCAAGAGCCACGCCGTCAAACGAAGTGACTTCAGGTCCGGATGACGAATGGGCCCTTGAGTTAACAGGTCCGGGCGAAGAGGCAGTGGAAACGGAGGCGCTGCCAGAAGAGACACCAGCGTTGAATACCACACCCTCCGCGGCCAATCCGGCGCCACCAAAATCGCCGATACTCGTTCGAGATTGATCCGCCTGATCACCAGAGGAAGTAAGGATACCGGCGGAAACACATAGATCAGCTCGAACTGGTCCCACGGGGCCACTAGAGCATCTACCGCCACAGCCTCCGGGTCCCTGTACCTGGACATGATTGTCGGAATCTTGGCGTTCAGCCTGGATGCCATCAAGTACACTTGGGGAGTCCCCCAACGGGAGCACAGCAGAGTAAAAACCTCCGGATGAAGACTCTATTCTCCGGGATCTACCCGCTCGCGACTGAGGAAGTCCGCCGAGATATTCAGCACACCCGGGATGTGAAACGCGGAGATGACTGGAACCCTGAACTCGGCCCAAAGCAGGATCCGAGAGACCTCCATCATGAGTCTGGAACTCCTCGTCCCGCCCTGATGGTTGATATACGCGACAGCTGTCGCATTGTCCGTCTGAATCCGGACCGGCAGACCGCTCAAAGGGACCGTCCAATGTCGGAGGCAGAGAAATATTGCTCTCAACTCCAGAATGTTGATTGGCAGAGACGACTCCTCTGACGACCAGACCCCCTGAACCCAGAGGTCGTTCCAAACCCCCCCCCCAGCCAGTCAGGCTGGCATCGGTGGTAATCACCGACCACCGTGGGAGAAGAAGGGATTTCCCCAGGGATAGAGCCTCCAGACGTAACCACCATCCAAGAGACTCTCGCACCCTGCGGGAGATGACGACACAGCGATCCAGCGAAGTCGGCGATTGGTCCCAACGGGTCAGAATAAGATCTTGGAGATCCCGGGAATGAAATTGTGCAAACGGCACCGCTTCCATTGCTGCCACCATCAGACCCAGAAGGCGCATGCACTTCCGAAGGGACATCGCCCTCACCGACCTCATAGCCTGTACGTGGTGACGAAGGTTCGCTTGTTTGTCCGGAGGGCGGGACACCACTGCCCGTACGGTGTCGAAATGCATCCCCAAGAACAGGATTGACTGCGACGGCTCCAATGACGACTTCTTCCAATTGACCAGCCACCCGAAGTCTTCCAGGTGCTGAAGGGAGAGATCGCGAGCTGTCACTGCCTCCTCCGCTGTGGGCACCACAATTAACAGGTCGTCCAGGTAGGGGAGAATCGGAACTCCTTGCTTTCGAAGGAGCGCCATGAGCGGCGCCAGAACCTTTGTAAAAACCCTGGGCGCCGAGACCAACCCGAAAGGTAGGGCCACAAATTGGTAATGGGCCTGCCCTACGGCGAAACGCAGGAAGCACTGGTGAGCCCTGCCAACAGGGACATGCAAATAGGCGTCGCGGATGTCGATCGACACCAAAAAATCGTACTGCGACAAGGCCGCCACGACGGAGCGAAGAGACTCCATACGGAATTTCCGGATTCGGACATGAAGATTCAAATCCTTGAGGTCCAGAATGGGATGAAACTTGTCCTCCTTTTTGGGGACCACAAAAAGGTTAGAGTAAAAACCCCCTTCCCCGGTCCTCCGGCGGAAACGGAACCACTACACCCTGCTGCAGAAGAGAGTTGACCTCCCGCAGCAGAGCAGCAGCCAGCTTGGGCACGGACGGGATGCGAGACTGACGAAACCTGTCCGGGGGTAGAGAGTGAAACTCTATGAAATAGCCCGCTGACACAACCCGTGTCACCCAGGCGTCCGATTCGTGGGACGCCCAAACCGACCCGAATTGTAGCAGCCGACCTCCCACCCGAGAGCCCTCGAGAGGGATCCTGGCGTCAGTCCGCCTTAGCGGGCTTTTTGTCAGCCTCCCTTTTGTCCCGACGGAAATGCTGTTTCCAGGGAGTACGGGATTTCTGGGTGGACTTCTTACCGGAAGACGAGGGACGACCCAATCTCCAAGAGGGCTGATCGAATCGTCCCCTGGGTCGAAAGGACCGACGACCACTACCGGCACTTGACCTGTCAGACGTAGAGGCCGCTGCTTTCCGCTGTGGCAAAGCCACATCCTTGGCCTTAGCAATCAGCTCCGTGAGGTCCGAACCAAAAAGCAGACCGCCCTTGTACGCCAGAGTAAGCAAACCTTGTTTGGATACTGCGTCTCCAGTCCACTGTTTGAGCCACAGTGCTCTACTGACTGTGACGGCCGAGGCTTGAGCCCTGGACAGAAACAAAGTAGTATCCAGCACTGCGTCTCTGCTATATCGGGCCACCTCTTCCAACAGCTGGAAGAGCCTTTCCACGTCAGACAGCGGAGTCCCATCTTGCCATGCTGACCGCAGCTGATCCAACCATCTCAGGGAAGCCTCACCAGTATAATGTTAGGTGTCAGGCATGTGCTGGGCATGAAATTGGGTCAGAATCATCTGTGGATTCTGTGGTCTCCCATTCTGGTCCAGCCAGGGCAGACACTGCTCAGCATCACCATGTGGCCCAACGCCTAACTAGTGCACTAGATGTACAGGCTGTCCCCACATGGCCCCCAAGGCCGCTCGGAATCCATGACCCACGGCCTCGTAGATGGACTTCGCCGCTAACTCCGTCCTTCTGTCCAGCGGATCCTGTAGACTCGCCTTCCCTTTAACCGGAAGCAAAGAAGATTTGCTCAGCTGAGACAATGGCACATCCACTTCAGGAGAGGGGACCCAATTAGCGATCGTCTCTGTGGAGCAGGGATACAGGGCATCAAAAAACCGCATCCCTTGGAAGCGCTTATCCGGACACAGGCATTCTCTCTCCACCGCCTCGTTAAGTTCATCGTGCGCTGGCAGTGTCGAACGAGCCCGACGCGACTCCTGATACAGCCGGGCCGACTTGCCCGGCCTCGTCACCTCTTCAGACAGCTATAACACTTCCCGCATGGCTCCAATAAGAGCATCCACGTGGCCTGAAAGCGAAGCCGAGCGACCCTGCCGATCCTCTTCATCAGAATCGGAGATCTCACCAGCAGAGCTTGTCGGTGAATCCGAAGCCTTTGATGCGCTGCGCGGAGGAGACAGCGCCACCACAGGCCTGTGGCGCTTCTTGCCCCGCGCCGGTAGGGACTTAGCTGATACCCAGTGACCCAGGAGGTCAGACAGACTGTCAATGGAGCGAGTGAGCGCTTTAACATCACTGAGGCCCCTGACCAGAGACGAACCTGACGCCGTCAACCCCGGCATATCAGATACGCGTGACCGATCCTGAAGCGGGCCGGGAGAGAGGTCCGCGCCGCCTGGACCCTGATCCGACATGCCCCCTACTCAGTAGCGAGCGTCGCGGAAAGAGCAGTAATAACCCCTTACAAGAGCACAGTAACCGGGGAAGTGAGATCCTGCTATCACAGCCTGTTCCCACAAAACAATTTACCAAGCACTGAAGGGTTAAAGATTCTCCTTCGAGGGAGAAAAGCTACCCCAGCATTGCAGAAAAAAGGTTTTCTGATGATGGCCAGAAGGGGTTAATGCTGCTGAACACGCAATGCACCTTGCCTTAAAAGGACTAAGGTGTGCATGCAGCAGAGAAGACAGCAGCGCTCTGTGCTGTAGAGATGAGACAAACAGATGACTCACCAGCTTCCTGGAGCCTGTGTGTGAGAGCGGAGAGCAGGGGGGAGGGAGAGGACAGCGCTGAGCTACGTGAGGCAATGGCCGTTTGCAGAGCCGAAGAGAAGGAAGGCAGGAGGGGGGCGGGGACTGCCCAGCGCGCGCTTTCCAGGCGCTTCCTGTCTGCACAGACGATGGCAGGCAGCCAAGAACATAAGCCACGCCCCCCCGTTACACTAACGGAGCCCGCGCTCCTCTGACCCGCTCCCCTGCTAACAGCAGCGGTGATGTGCATTCTCCAGTATTACACCTCTGCCTGAAAAGACAAAAGGTGCAGTCACCATAAGACAGTAACACACACACACACACAGGGCACTTACCCAGCTGAGCGCCACAGGGACCCCCAGGGATGTGTGACGCCATGGCCCTTCGCTCCCCCCCACGGCGGAGCTCGCAGGGACCCCTAGATGCAGTGTGCGTCTCCGCCAGGGAGCACCCTGTATCCCCCGAGGCCGGCAGGCTTATGCGGGGACCTCCTTAGGGGGTACGCAGATCCGCCAGGGGAGGGCCAGGGGTCCCAGCAGCGCTGAGACCCCCTGAGACCTCTAGACCACGGGGGTCCAGGTCTGGTAAAAATAAAAAATTCTTCTGAGGAGCTGCAAAGCTTACGCCTTCTGAACGTTCAACGCACATCATTTAGCATGGTTTTCCTGTGTAAACAGGCTTCTAAACCTCCGACAATCAGTAAATATTTACCAGTTAGTGGTGGTTTACTGCCACTAATCTGTCTGTGTAAATGGAGTATTAGTGGGCAAAGCAAAAATTCCAAGATTTTAGGATTTTATTTTTATATGTAACCTCTCACCGCATTAGGATGTGAATGAACATCCTGAGAAGGAGCCTGCGTGTGTGGAGGTGGCTCAGGAACTCCACAAGAAGCTGATGGTGTCTGTTAACTATTTTGAATGTGCGCTGTTAATCGATGGGTTACCACAGCAGCCGGGGGCCAGCTTAAGCAGAGGCGTTCATAGAAATCATGGGGCCCCATACCAAGAGTCTATATTGATGGACTAGGCAGGGTTAAAACATATTGATGCAGTCACACAAGGGCCTACTTTCCAACTTTTAAATACAGGGAGAGGACATGTTTTGTGGCTTGGACACAGAAATAATGCCCCTGCTACTGATTCCTCTTGTTTGCACACACTGATACCATTTTAATAAACCCCATAGAGTATGCTGCCCTCCACACACGGTGCGATACCTCGGAGTGAATCTCCTGTCATAATTTTCTCCCACAGTAGTCCTTACATGGACAACATGATGACCCCATGGCAAACCCCACCAGTATAATGCACCTACACTACTCCCCCCCCCACACACACACACAGTATGATGCTCTTACAGCCCCCCACACATATACACACACAGTATGATGTCTTCCACAGTTCGCTCACACAGTATGATGGCCCCCAACAGTTCGCTCACACAGTATGATGGCCGCCCCACATCATGTATGATGGATCCCACAGTATACGCTTTTCTTGTTGCCAAAATAAAAAAAAACTCCGCACAGAGGGCCCGATCTAGTGACGTCATTGCACCTGCAGGGCTGACACTTCGAGCACAGACGTACAGGCTGAATGATGAGGAACAAAGGCCATCTTTCAAAGAATGATATGCGGAAGAAGAAAGCCCTGTAGCATCAGGCTTTCCCAGCTAATGAGCGCCATAGTGGCCACGTGGTCTACCGCTATGGGCAAAATGCCTTTACCTTTAAGGCCCATCTTAGTACTTTTTACAGCAGACTGAGTGCCATAGGCAACCATGATTTCTAGTAAATACCGCAATACTGTGGTATTACAGTATATATAAGCAATCCAAGGATCACATGTTTAAGTCCACTAATGGGTACAAAAAAAATGAAAAAAAAATAAAAAGTCAAAATATAAAAAATAGATAATTTTTAACTATCCCACGTTTTCCCTATTAAAAACAAAGAAACGGAAAAAAAAACATTTGGTATCGCCACATCCGTAATAGTCAGATGTATCAAAGTATGGAATTATGGTAATTAACCTTTACGGTAAACATTGCAGAAAAAAAAAATCAAAATGCCAAAATTGTGGGTTCTTTGTCACCTCACTTAACAAAAAAAATCCAATACAAAGCTAGCAAAACGTTATATGTGCTCCAAATTGGTATCAATAAAAACGTCAGCTCCATAAACACAAAAAGCGCTTAAATAAAAAACTCCCTGGTTCTTAGAGAGTTAAAATAGCGATCACAAGACGTTATGTCACCAAACTCATTAAGGCCTAGTACATTAATGGTGCCACAGGAACGGGCAACAGCGAAAAATGTTATTTGCAAATCTACTTTCAGCGTATGTATGTTGGCCCTTGAGGACATTGCACACGCTGCTGCCAATTCATAGTTTTCCATGAACGTTTATTTTGTGCATAGGGTAAAAGAATACATAAAAGATATTTCTTATAGATGGCAGCTAGCGTTATATTACTCCTGGTTTAGGAGCTGTGACTCTCACAATCCCTCCAGGTGAGCACCTCAAATTATTTCTTTCCCCCTCCACTGTTTTTTTTCCCTATGTTCTGTGCGCTCTATTCCCTAAACAGCTCCATTTTCAATGGACAAATCATGATGTCTAGAGATCTCAATATTCTCCTTGTCAGAGGTGCCCCCATGAGGGTTGTCAGAAGATCTCAAAAACAGCAGGTGTTGTGGGGTGTGCCTGGCATACAATAGTTAGTGCCTACCAGGGTAGAACATCCGGTGAGCAGGTGGCGGAGTCATGGGCGCCCAAGGCTCATTGATACTTGTGTGGAACGAAAGGTACAGTAGCCCCAGCTGGTCCGGTGCTGCAGAAGAAATACTGTGGCACATATTGCTGAAAAATTAAGTTTTGGCTATGAAGAAAAGATGTCAGGATAAAGTATTGCAGCTTATTACATATGGAGATGCACACTGGTCATTGTCATGCTGACCCGGTTACAGCCAAAAGCACCTACAAGGGTATATGGGCATCAGAACTGAACCATAGAGTAATAGAAGAAAGGGTTCTGGTCTGATGAATCATGTTTTCTTGTACATCACGTAGATGGGTAGAGGTGTATAACTTACCTGGGGAGAAACATGGCCTCCAGGCGCACCTTAGGAAGAAGGCAAACTCCGGGGAAGTAATCTATAGTTGTATGTGCCAAACATTACATTTTATCACCCTTTTGGAATTTTTTTATATAAAGTGACCAACCCCAATATAATAAATAATACAGAATTTTACAATTTCATTGTACAATTTTTAAGTCATATCCGCACTTGGAGTATCCTACACAACCCTATATATATATATATATATATATATATATATATATATATATATATATATATATATATATATATATATATATACAGTCATGGCCAAAAGTATTGAGAATGAGACAAATAGTAATTTTTCCAAAGTTTACTGCTTCATTTTTTGTAATGGCAATTTGCATATACTCCTGAATGTCAAAGAGTGATCAGCTTAACAGCAATTACTGTACTTGCAAAGTCAATATTTGCCCAAAAAAGGAACTTTAACCCCCAAAACACATTTCAACATCATTGCAGTCCTGCCTTAAAAGGAGCAGCTAACATCGTTTTAGTGATTGATCCATTAACACAGGTGTGGGTGTTGATGAGGACAGGGCTGGCGATCAATCAGTCATGATTAAGTAAGAATGACATCACTGGACACTTTAAAAGGAGGCTGGTTCTTGGTATCATTGTTTCTCTTCAGTTAACCATGGTTATCTCTAAAGAAACACGTGCAGCCATCATTGCACTGCACAAAAATGGCCTAACAGGGAAGAGTATCGCAGCTACAAAAATTGCACCTCAGTCAACAATCTATCGCATCATCAAGAACTTCAAGGAGAGAGCTTCCATTGTTGTCAAAAAGGCTCCAGGGCGCCCAAGAAAGACCAGCAAGCGCCAGGACCGTATCTTAAAACTGTTTCAGCTGTGGGATCGGACTACCAGCAGTGCCGAGCTTGCTCAGGAATGGCAGCAGGCTGGTGTGAGTGCTTCTGCACGCACTGTGAGGCGGAGACTCTTTGAGCAAGGGCTGGATTCAAGGAGGGCAGCAAAGAAGCCACTTCTCTCCAGAAAAAACATCAGGGACCGACTGATTTTCTGCAAAAGGTACAGGGAGTGGACTGCTGAGGACTGGGGCAAAATCATTTTCTCTGATGAATCCCTTTTTCGATTGTTTGGGACATCTGGAAAACAGCTTATTCGGAGAAGAGGTGAGCGCTACCACCAGTCTTGTCTCATGCCAACTGTAAAGCATCCTGAAACCATTCATGTGTGGGGTTGCTTCTCAGCCAAGGGAATCGGCTCACTCACAGTCTTGCCTAAAACACAGCCATGAATAAAGAATCAATTAAGCATATAATTATACATTTTATTTCCTCTGCCCAAGTGCATTACCTTACATTTATCCCCATTAAAGCTCATTTGCCATTTATCAGCCCAAGCTTCTAGTTTACATAGATCCTCCTGTAATATAAAATTGTCCTCCTCTGTATTGATTACCCTGCAGAGTTTAGTGTCATCTGCAAATATTGAAATAGTACTCTGTATGCCCCCTACAAGGTCATTAATAAATATGTTAAAAAGAAGGGGGCCCAATACTGACCCCTGTGGTACCCCACTGTTAAATGAGACCTAGTCTGAGTGTTTTCCATTAATAACCACCCTTTGTTTCCTATCACTGAACCAATTCTTAACCCACATACATATATTTTCCCCTATCCCCATTGTTCTCATTTTATGTATCAACCTTTTGTGTGGAACCGTATCAAAAGCTTTTGAAAAGTCCATATACACAACATCCACTGCATTTCCTTGGTCCAGTCCAGAACTTGCCTCCTCATAAAAATTGATCAGATTAGTCTGACAGGAACGGTCCCTTGTAAACCCATGTTGATATTGGGTCATGAGGCTATTCTTCTTCAGATACTCTATTATAGAATCTCTTAGGAAACCCTCCAGGATTTTTCCCACAGTAGAGGTTAAGCTTACCGGCCTATAATTTCCAAGTTCGGTTTCTGTCCCCTTTTTGAATATTGGCACCACATTTGCTATACGCCAGTCCTGTGGTACAGACCCTGTTATTATGGAATCTTTAAAGATTAAAAATAATGGTCTATCTATGACATTACTTAATTCCTGCAGTACTCGCGGGTGTATCCCATCCGGGCCTGGGGATTTGTCAACTTTAGTTATCACTTATCCACAGGCTCAGTGATCACTTACTGATCGTGGGGTCTGACCACTGCGAACCATCGTCTGATCGGGAAGGAACGGAAAGTCAGGGAACAACTGCAGCTCCATTCATTCTCTATGGGGCTCTGGAAAAAGCCGAGCTCAGCACTTGGATGCCACATAAGGAATGAATGGAGCAGATCCTGGAGTAATAACATGTCCTCCTCAGCTTTCTGTCTGTGTAAGTGGCTCAGCCCTCGTCTCCCCTTCTGTTCCCGACTTCTCTTTTGTTCCCTATGGACTTTCTCTCAGTCCTCTGCAGCCATTATGTGTGTAGACAACTTCAAAAAGAAAAAGTAGCAGAACATCAGTCATCTAATAATCCACGATATTCAGGGGGGAAAACAAAACGGTGATGTTCTTACACAGTCGCCTCCTCTTGAGCTGATGAAGATGTCGGTGGCAGCACATTGCGGTTTGTGTTCTCTGCCTGAATATCGCGGATTATGTGACGTCCTGCAGCTTCTCATCATCCATGTTGGGCTGTTGGACGACGTGTGGACGTGTTAACTCTCGCCTGGACACACTGACTGTCTCATCGGGAGCTGCTTCCACTCGCACACTTACTACCCCGGCGCCGCCGCTGCACAGCAATACCATAGCATCCCTTCCCGGTCCCCGTCTCTCCGCCCCGCCTCGTTTTGGCGGAGATCCCGGTCAGGCACGGGGCTTCACTAACCAGTGCACTCTGCACTTCGAACTTTTGGCACATCAGTTTTCCACCGACTGAGCCAAAGTAGCCTTCATCATGTCCCATCTCACGGGGGAGGCGCTGGCTTGGCTAAATCCTCTATGGGAGAGAGGAGATTCCCTGGTGTCCAACCTGCCAGCCTTTCTCACGGCTTTCCGGAAAGTCTTCGACGAACCAGGACGGAAGACCTCATCCGCCTCATCTCTGCTATGCCTCCGTCAAGGAAGTCTCACCGTGGGCCAATATGCCATACGGTTCCGTACCCTTGCTTCGGAGCTTGCCTGGGATAACGACGCCCTGGTGTCCGTCTTCTGGGAGAGTCTGTCCGGCCGTATTAAAGATGAACTCGCCGGTCGGGACATTCCTACCACTCTCGACGACTTAATAACACTCGCCACCCGGATTGACATCCGGTTCCAGGAGCGCACCAAAGAGGTCACCCGTGAGAGGAGGTTTCCACGCCTTGCCCCTACCTTTCAGAAACCCGTCACTTCCTCCGTTCCTCCTCAGGCGCACTCACCCGAGCCTATGCAGGTCGACCAGACCAAGATGGTCAAAACCCGTCAAGAATTACGCCGTGCCGAGGGGAGCTGCTTCTACTGTGGCAGTAAGGAGCACCGGATCCGTTCCTGCCCGGAGAGGTCGGGAAACACCTGTGTCTAGGATCGCTCAGAGAGGTCGTCCTAGACAAGAGTAAACCCTCTCCATCTCTGATGCTGTCGGTCTCTATCATCTGCGGGGAGAACAGTTTCTGTGAACTAGCTCAACTTGACTCTGGAGCTGCCGGAAATCTCATTTCTCTATCCCTGGTAGAGAAATACCACATTCCCACCAAACCCCTGGCTGTACCCTTATCTGTCGCCTCCGTGGATGGGGGTCTCTTACCGCATCCCATTCAACTCATCACCGAATCCATAACTCTGCAGGTGGGAATGCTGCACTCTGAGAGCATCTTCTTCCATGTTCTGCCTGGACTCTCTCACGCCCTCTTGCTAGGCCTACCTTGGCTCCAGAAACATGCACCCATGCTTGATTGGCAGACCGGAGAAGTCCTTCGCTGGGGAGAGGACTGCCATAAGACTTGTTTAGTTCCCGTTCTTCCTGCCTGTCCTTCTCCTACCCCAGCCAATCTACCCAGCCTACAGGTTCCCTATTGGTCTTATGCGGATGTCTTTAATAAAAGAGAAGCAGAGACATTACCCCCTCATAGACCATACGATTGCCCAATCGACCTGATACCTGGCGCTACTCCTCCCCGTGGGCGTTTTTACCCTTTGTCCGCTGCTGAGACCCGGTCCATGTCTGAATATATTGAGGAGAATCTGGCCCGGGGATTTATCCGGAAATCTACCTCCCCGGCGGGAGCAGGCTTCTTCTTCGTCAAAAAGAAAGACGGCTCACTCCGTCTAGACATTAGAAACGTATCGTCACATTTAATGTCGGAGGTGTAGATCACTTTAAGAGAATTTCCGTCCCGTCCTGTAATGAGCCATGTGAGCTCCTTGTCTGATCAGGATAACAGAGGGGTGGAATGTATTTGTACACATGACAGATTAGTTGTTGGCTTCTCGGGTTTGGGCTTTGGACGCTGTAGGCCTCGTCTTTACAATGTACTGCCTCCTCTCTGTTGACAGCCTGGGAAGACACATGATAAGTTCAGGTAATATGATCTGTAGGAAAAAAATGGGTGAAGCCAGACTGCGGGACTAACTTTAGATCAAGTGCGTCAGTAACCTTTATCTCACCAAACAGGTCACAGTCGTTCACGTTCATTTCAGATCTCACATGTACAAATACACATGAATGAGCACGGTCATGCACTGTGGACTTGTGGCCTGAGGCCACGGCCCCACTATCAGTAATCAGTCAGTATTTTTTCTCAGGAGTGGGAGCCAAAACCAGGAGTGGGTGATAAATGCAGAATTGGTGACTTGTTTCTATTAGACCGTTTCTCTGATTGTTCCTCACCTGGTTTTGGCTCCCACTCCTGAGAAAAAATACTGACCGAATACTGATAGATAGTGTGGCCAATCATCAGCGTCAGGCCACAGCCCCACTAACAAGTCCACCGGTGCTCATATAAAGCCTTTTCAAAAGGGCCGATACAAAGTGTACCAAGATGGTTGCTTATTGTCGGCAGCACGTCCTGTTTACATGGGCAGATGAGATGACTATAAACAATCCAATCAGGCGATGGATGAGTCTTTTTCTAAATAATACATTGTTCCTGGTTAATAATATTTTTTTAGGACTTGGACCTCCTAAAATTAGGACTTTAAAAATCCTAAATATTTTCACCGTGATAGTGATGCTCATAGTCAGTCTCCTCTCATATGCCACAGCAATTCCAACAGTAAAGCGTTGTCCCATACACAAGAGTACTTCAGCCGAGTGTCTCTGTGTTCTCTATAAGAGAACCGCAGTCCTACATCTTTGGTGATAAGCTATCTCCAGGGAAACAGAAGGATCAATAGTTCAAAATCGGACATGTCGGACACTTTAGAGGTATTCTCATCTCCAAAATCCTATCCCAATATGTAGTAGGTGTAATAATATTAGCAAATACCTACAATTATAAATGTAGGATAGTTCTTCTGACTAGCTATGTCACTTACCCCATGTGCAGGGCATTGCAGTAGCTTAGGTATTCATTGTTACGACCACTAAGCGTAACTATGTGTGGTCGTAACCATGGATGCCTAAGCTACTGCAATGCCTTGCACATGGGGTAAGCAACATTGCTAATCAGAAGGACTATACTACATTTCTAATTGGAGGTATTTGCTAATATTATTATTACACCTACTACATATTGGGATAGGATCTTGGAGATAGGAATACCCCTTTAACTTCCCCAACAATCAGTTGTCTGGGCCCCCATACACATTTGAGTTTCAGCTGAATCTGTCAATATCGGTGGGATAGGTCAACATTAGTCTAATATGTATGGTGGGCCTTCAGTTAGATATTTTGGTTCTAATACAGCTAAATATACCAGTAGAGTTTATACAATGGGCTCTGTGCTGCTTTATAATGGTCACCCCAGAGTTTGAAGCCCCCATAGATCCCAGTATACCACACAATAGAACATTTGCTGCATTTTACAACAGTTTGGCTTTTGTAGATCCTTATTTCCATAAAGAATGGATGCAGCCAAATATCCCAGAATACTAAGAATTATTTAGGAATGGTTCCTTGAATAGTCAGGTATTTTCTTTTTTTCCTCGATGTCCTGGAAAGAGGTGAAGGCTCAGCAGGAGAAGCTCCGAGATGATCATTCCATCATAATGTGTCATTGTCGAGTCTTCAGATGTGGTCCTCTCCCCGCGTGGGGTTTTCCTTTTAGGAGGAAGCTTTATATTTACCACGTCAGTGTTATGCATTGTTACTTATTTTTATGTTATGTGAATGTTTTATACACGAGAACATTGACCACTGAGCCTTTATTATAGAATTCTCGGTAAAGCTACTAAATATAGCCTAATGATTGTTATAGCAGAAGATGGAGTCCCTCAAGTTTAAAGGCCCCATCTATGCTATATAAGTCTGACAGTTATTTTAGGTAAAAAAACAGCAAGCTGAAATGTTCCTTCTTGTATCAATAGCGTGTCCTTGCTAAAAAGATAACGTGATTCTCCCTGGCCAGATGTTTCTTCTTGTAGTAATAATGTGTTCTTGCAGAAAGATGAAATGACCTTGCTAACTAGATAAGTCTAATTAAATATTTTAAAGCATACAGAAACTAGTTTTTTTCACTTGTTCAGCTAAACTGTATAATCGAACCATATATGGCAAATCCGTTTCCTGCCTTTAGGGTGTATATTAGCCCTGTGTTTTGTAATAAAGTTTTTAGAGTATGTTTAGACACAAACATCCTGTCCTGTGTCTTCATTCTCTCCGAGCTCGTAATCCAAAGGATAGAAGACCCAAAATTCAGTGACGACAGCTGGCGCCTCGAACAGGGACCTTGAGTTAATCTACCCAAGGGTGCTCGACCGGTCCGAGACGTGGGACGAGTGAAGCTCTCTGTTGGTGATATATACAGTGCTGAGGTAAGAATAACTGTTATATTCTACCTAATTATATCACTGCATAGAAGAGACTCCCTCACCCCCGAGCGGTCGGCTCCCCAGGTAATTCAACAGATTGTTGTCTGGCTCAGGTCCCTTTGAACCAGTAGAATCCCTCAGATAAATTGACAGTCCTGCCTTCTATCCTTTGGAGAATTTAATGAAAGTATGGATCCGATGATTGTGTTGTGGATGTGTCCCGGGATTGATGTTTTTGGTCTGTTTTTCTGGTTGGCGTATAAGTCCTAGAGAGGCTAGTAGTGGAATGGTTCAGAAACCTTTGTGGCCCATTGTCTAAGTGACTGAGGAGTCTCTTCTAGGTGAGGAGAACCGAAAAAAATGGGGAACCAAAATGCCAAGGAAGGCATTATAGCCAAAGACTTAGTGGTACGCAGAGAAGGGAAACAGGCACTGATTGGAATTGACAAAATATTGTGTAAAGCGGGAATGAATGAGAATGGAGAGATGAATGGAGAGAAATGGAAATCCTTCTTTAACTCCTATCATGGATGGTTGAAAGATAAGGGTCTGTTGAAAACAGTAGATGTATGGATGAATGCATGCGCTTATTTTGAAGGAAAGATTGAAGAATTAGGAGACGGACGTTACAGACTGACAAAAACTGGAATGACAGATTTTCCTCCCTGTCCGCTCCCGACGTCACCCCCACCCCAGTACCAGAATTCCCAGGAACCTAAATGTTGGGTTTGCCCCAGATGTGGACAACAGAACCCCTTGACAGTAGACATCTGTGTGGCATGTGGAGGACCGAGACCCCACCCAGCTAGTCTATTCCCAATGAGGACGGTAGTTGTGCCAGGAGCACCAGCAGCAGCAGCAGCAGGGGGGGATGCAGTGGTTCCAGGTCAGGAAGCTCGTACAATGTTAATGTATAGACCATGGAGTCCTTCAGAGCAGTTGGCACTGATCTCCCAGCTGCCAGATCCGTCCCAGTCCCCTATGGGTTTTGCTAGAATGATCACCACCATACAGGATACGTATCATGCCACTAGAATAGATCTGCAGGGGGTAATTAAGGGAAAATTGGCAGATGAAGCCCGCTATGATAGGTTGATAGATGAGACAAAAAAACAGTATGCCAATAGGACCGGACCCGTAGATGCAGAATCTAATGATGCAGCAGCTGGAGTCCTATTCGCAGCAGCGTTGGTAAAAGCATGTCAAGACAGGCAAGCAGAAAAGCAAGTTACACTAGAAGATAGAGTGCAGGGAAAGGAGGAAGATCCTAAGGATTATTTCTATGCACTAAAGAAAACCTGGTCAGAAATGGGGTTCAACCCCGGGAATAAGACTAGTGAGAGGGTATTAGCAAGTGCTTTCATGAATGGACTAAAGAAAGAGATTGCAGAGAAGGTAAAAGCAAGTAGACCGGACTGGAGATCAGTGAAGGCAGAAGATTTAGCTAGAATAGCTCAGGGGGCACAGCATGACATAGCGCAGGCAAAAAGAGCTGCCAGAATACATATAGTAGAGACGACCCCCAGAAACAACAGAGGCAGAGGACAGACTGAAGGAGAAGGACAGAGACTATGTTACGGATGTAAAAAGCCAGGACATTTTAGAAAGAACTGTAGGACCAACCCGTATCCAAATGCTCAGAGTACGGGTCCTCCAGCCGACCAAACAACGCCCCCATAGGATGAGGGAAGCTTGCACATGAACCCCCTCATCTCCTTACCCCCAACTCCCAGTTGTATAGTGCAGGTGAACCTACCAGGGGGACATGAAATCGATTTCCAAGTAGATACGGGGGCCGACAATTCAGTAATTACGCAAGGTGATTGGCCATATACTGACACTGATTTTTCACATCATGTCATTGCCACCCCCTTCAATTCCCCGTCTGTCCTGCTTCCTGTCACTAAAAGAATTCCCCTGCAAATTCAAGGAGCTACTGTACATAGCCAGCTCATGGTATCGCCCCGAGGCCAATGTAACCTTTTGGGAAATGATGTGTTGTCCCAATTACAAGCACATATTGAGTATCATCCCGATGGCACTGTCACCATGACCCCAGGTTTAAAACCAAGTACCCTTTGCAAAATTATGTCACTAGATATTGCCAGCATAGAAGAGACAAATGAGTTTCCCCCGATATTGGAGCAGGCTGTACCACATGATTTTTGGGCCTCAGGCAAAACCGATGTTGGTAGGTTAAGAGTTCAACCAGTAATGGTGAAATTAAAACCAGGAGCCATCTTGCCTCAACAGAAGCAGTATCCCCTTAGCTCGGCTCAGGAGAATGCCATAGCCCAGCAGGTCCAAAAATTACTACAGAGAGGAGTCCTAGTCAAAACCCAGTCCCCTTGCAACACTCCCCTGTTCCCAGTAAAGAAAAAGAGCGTGCCAGGACAACCAGCCGCATATAGAATGGTCCATGACCTCCGGTTGGTTAACAAAGCCACAGAACTTCTAACACCAGTTGTGCCCAACCCGCATACTCTTCTGTCACAGATACCTTCTAATTCTCTTTGCTTTTCAGTGGTTTATTTGGCAAATGCATTTTTCAGTGTACCATTACATCCTGACTGCCAGTACCTGTTTGCTTTCACATTCCAGGGTAGTCAATATACATGGACAGTGTTGCCACAGGGTGCCCAGAATTCACCCACAATGTACACTGCAAGCCTGCAGGAAATACTGGAGGGATGGTCTGAACCACATATCGTTGTTCTGCAATATGTCGATGACCTGCTCATTTGTGCCCCCTCCAGGAAACAATGTCATAGTGCAACTATATCGCTTATGTTGTTTCTCTATCACGCTGGCTGCAAGGCATCGAAAGATAAGCTTCAGTTTTGTAAATCTTCAGTGACCTTTTTGGGACATTGCATTACACCAGGAGCTCGTCATTTAACAAATGCACGCAAACAAGCAGTACAGGCATTCACCGTCCCCATTAATGTTGCAGCCCTCAGAACTTTTCTTGGACTTGTTTCCTATTGCAGACAGTGGATTCATGCCATCTCTGTTTTAATGCAGCCCCTCTATGACTGTCTTACCCCAACACCTTTTGTACTAACATCAGAGGCAATAGACTGTTTTTATTCTCTCAAGAACCGTATTTTGGCCGCTCCAGCTTTGGGTACCCCTAATTATGAGCTCCCATTTACTCTGTACCTTCATGAACAAGCTGGACATGCAGCAGGAGTTTTAACTCAAACACACGGTGATAATCAGAGACCTGTTGCCTACTTTCGTGGCAGATTGGATGCGGTAGCCAGAGGTGCACCATCCTGTGTACGTGCTCTGCATGCTGTTGGACTATTACTCCATAAATCCGCAGACATTGTTCTTGACCACCCACTCACCGTTCTAACACCTCATGATGTCTACACTATATTGAATCAAGTGCAACCCGCTCACCTCTCAGCAGCACGTCATCTCAGGTTACAATGTGCACTGTTAATGCCTCCCAATGTTTCTTTACAGAGGTGTACTACCCTGAATCCAGCAACTTTGTTACCTCTCTCGGATCTAAAGGAGGAGTCAGGTACTGTGCTTTTTAAGGAAGATCCAAGAGAGGAAGTTCCTCATGACTGTGTACAAATGATGGCACAAGAAACGGCAGGTTTACCTACTGGATTTGAACATGAATTACAAAAATGCAGATTTTGAATTTTTTGTAGATGGATCCCGTCATCAGGACGATTCAGGTACCTTCCATACTGGATATGCAGTTGTCTCCCTCAATGCAGTAATCAAGGCAGAACCAATGCTCCCACACCAGTCGGCTCAAGAAGCTGAACTTAGGGCCCTAACCGAGGCCTGTAAACTAGCGGAAGGTAGTATTGTTAACATTTACACAGATTCTAGGTACGCATTCGGTATATCGCATGATTTTGGTCCAATATGGAAGTCAAGAGGTTTCCTGACGGCAGCAGGACACCCCATTAAGAATGCTGATGCGGTCCAGCAGTTAATTGATGCGCTACAACTACCTAAACAAGTAGCTGTCATAAAGGTAAGAGCACATACCAGACGCACCGACCAGGTAAGCAGAGGAAATGCGATGGCAGATGCAGCGGCAAAAACAGCAGCCTGTAAGCCGCAACAAGGGTCAACAGTACGTCAGTTAAGTGCCCCTAAAAACCCCTTTGTGTCGGAGGACATCTTATCCCAAATGCAGGCTCAGGCTCAAAAGGAGGAGGTTGATAAGTGGTTAAAGGAAGGTGCATGCCTGAATGAAGCAAATGGGGTATGGGGGAAAGGGACACGACGATGACTTCCAAGGGCACTGTACCCAGCAGCTGCCCAGATACTACATGGGCCGACACACCAATCTAAAACGGGTGTGATGAGTGTGATGCAGAAACATTGGGTGGCACCAGGATTCTCCACCTGTATTGAAAACCTGGTACAAGGGTGCATGATATGTGCTACATATAATCAGGGTAGAGTAGTTAAAACACCACCCAAACACACCCCCCGGCCCCTCTATCCATTCGAGAGACTGCAAATTGATTATATTCAGCTGCCAAAGTCAGGATCATGGGAATATGTGTTGGTTTGTATTGATTTGTTCTCAGGATGGCCAGAGGCTTTCCCGATTGCCAAAGCCACGGCTGCGGCAACCGCAAAGAAACTGCTTGCGGAGGTGGTCTGCAGGTATGGGGTACCAGAGGTAATTGAGAGTGACAGAGGTACACACTTCACAGGTGAAATAATGAATGAAGTCATGTCAGCTCTAGGAATTCAACAAGCATTCCATACCCCATATCACCCACAAAGTAGTGGTAAAGTGGAAAGACTGAATGGGACATTGAAATTAAAAATTCAGAAAGCCATGGCTGAGACAGGAAAACCATGGCCGGACTGTTTACCACTTGCTCTGTTTTCAGTAAGATACACGCCTAATAGAAAGACTGGACTCTCTCCATATGAGATATTGTTTGGCAACGTACCCAGCCTAGGGTGTTTCTATCCGCAAGCATTAGAAATGAACAACCATGTGCTAAGTTCCTATGTGAGGACTTTACACAAAAAGATTAAGCAAGTACATGATAATGTCTTCAGTTCTCTTCCAGATCCAGATCAAGACTCTAGCAGCCATACGCTGCAACCTGGAGACTGGGTGGTTATAAAAAGACACGTGAGGAAAAGCCTAGATCCACGGTTTGATGGACCCTTTCAAGTTCTGCTGACCACAAGCACAGCCGTTAAGTTAGAGGGAAAAGAGACCTGGATCCACGCGTCCCATTGCAAAGAGATACTAGGAGAACCAGCGGACAAAGACTGATGACATTGTTTATACTTACCTGCATCCTTGCGACCACAGGTGCATGGACTAGGTTAGGCACCATGGATGGAGACGACAATAGATTCATTAGACACCATCTTGCTCTAATCGATGGACTAAAGGAGCAAAACCAGACCATTGCTAATTGTTGGATATGTACACATGCCCCTGTGACGTCCACTAGCATACCCTTTCTCGCTGTCCCAGTCTCATGGGAAGAGATAAACTTTTGAGTGAACTGTTCAGATACTTTGGCCAATAATTCCACACAGAGATTTTCCTTTCTAAATCCCGCAAATTGGTTTAAAGGTATTGGTGGGTGGTTGGCTGGTATAGTACAAGCTATTTTACAGGTTTTGCTAATGTGTCTTGCGGTTTATTTGGTTTTTAAGCTTTTTTTAATGTGTATTCAGCGTTGTACTAAAAGAAAACATAGAAATTCGTATTGATAAATGAAGGAACAAAAGGATGGAATGTTATAGCAGAAGATGGAGTCCCTCAAGTTTAAAGGCCCCATCTATGCTATATAAGTCTGACAGTTATTTTAGGTAAAAAAACAGCAAGCTGAAATGTTCCTTCTTGTATCAATAGCGTGTCCTTGCTAAAAAGATAACGTGATTCTCCCTGGCCAGATGTTTCTTCTTGTAGCAATAATGTGTTCTTGCAGAAAGATGAAATGACCTTGCTAACTAGATAAGTCTAATTAAATATTTTAAAGCATACAGAAACTAGTTTTTTTCGCTTGTTCAGCTAAACTGTATAATCGAACCATATATGGCAAATCCGTTTCCTGCCTTTAGGGTGTATATTAGCCCTGTGTTTTGTAATAAAGTTTTTAGAGTATGTTTAGACACAAACATCCTGTCCTGTGTCTTCATTCTCTCCGAGCTCGTAATCCAAAGGATAGAAGACCCAAAATTCAGTGACATGATAATATACAATCACGTTTGTTGTACTTGCGGAATTTTATTCTAGTGGTTTCCTGCTTCCTGACTAATTGTGATTTAGATTAAATACTATCTGACCACGGTCACTTGTGAGGTCCGAGTACTATCTACGTCTTATACGAGTGTTGATCATGTTAAGGAATATATCAGCTAGAAATTTCTGTAATTATTAAAACCAGACATTTATATTCTTTTTTATCAATAGGTTTTTAATTTCTGATTGTCAAGATTTTTCTAATTGTATTCTCTCTAAATGATCAGGCGGCAATATTACCTGAGCTGATAAGCCTTACAGTGGATATATGGACCACTTTAGACTGTGGATGTTCACTGGGTTATAGGCATGCTCTCTGACCTGTGCAGAGGTCATTGTGCAGAGAGGTGGGAGAAGGTCAGCTGAGACCATCGCCTTTTGTGAATGGTGGATCCTGTATTATCTATATGACAAGATGTTACCTTTTATTTTAATCCTGTCTGTGATGATAATAAGATGGCTGCTGAGAATCTCTACAGAACAGGCAGGGTAAGCCAATGCTGAGACTTAATATGCATTTACACTGAAAGATTATAAACGAGAGCTGCTGAGAAGTGGAGTGTAAATAGGCTATAGGGTAAAACGAGAAAAAGACGGATTTTGGTAAGACCTTACCTGTAAAATCCTTTTCAGCGAAGGAAGGAAGGGAGACACAGATCCATTACTAGTGGGGGTAGGCGGAGCCCCACAGGATAGTTCACCTCAGATTTAGAAAAAGTGACAACCGGCCCCTCCAACTTAGGCTCCTCCTACTCCCATGTTCTCCAGTCCGTACACAAGCTAAGGAAGAGCAGACAACACCAGGGGAACAACACAACCCCTTCTGAAAATTCATAAATGTGAGAGAACAGGTTATGTATATAACAGCATGAAAACACACAGTCCCAGGCACTACTTACTGGACCTGACAACTGCGATGAGCTGGCAATGCTGGAACAGAGCCCTAGTGCGCCAACCCCAGACCAGATGACCGCCATCAGGAGGGAGTCGCGCCGCATCTAGAAAAACCATAATACACTTCTGCCATGGGAGGGTGCTGTGTCTCCCTTCCTTCCTTCGCTGAAAAGGATTTTACAGGTAAGGTCTTACCAAAATCCGTCTTTCAGCAGCAGAAGGGAAGGAAGGGAGACACAGATCCATTACTAGTGGGAAGTCCCAAAGCAGTCCAAAACTCAAGGGTGGGAAACAGTGGCAGGATCGCCAACACCCCAACAACTTAGGCAAGTGCGCAACAAGCGCCGAACAAAAAATAAAGAGATAACCTAAACCACTGCCGCCTGCAGGACCCTGCGTCCCAAGGCCGCATTGGCGGAAGCACTCACGTTCACTTTATAAAATTTAGTAAAAGTGTGAACGGAGCACCAGGTAGCCGCCCGGCAGAGCTGCGCTGCCGAAGCCCCCTGACGAAAAGCCCACGACGAACCAACAGCTCTCGTGGAATGAGCTTGAACCTTAACCGGACAAGGCTCGCCCTTGAGCCGGTACGCCTCCAGGATAGCCGAACATATCCACCGAGCTATAGTGTCCTTGGAAGCCCGCTGACCACGGCGACGACCAGCAGGAATCACAAACAGAGAATCCGATTTTCGAAACCCTTGCGTGATTGAAAGATAGAACTTCAATGCCCGCACCAAATCAAACGAGTGCAAGGCCCGCTCCTTCAGACTCTTTGGTTTCGGACAGAGGGAAGGCAACAGGATGTCCTGATTGAGGTGGAAAACGCGACACCACTTTAGGTAAAAAATCTCCACGGGTACGAAGCGCCACACTATCCGGGTGGAATTCCAAAAAAGGGGGCGAGCAAGACAGTGCCGCCAACTCCGAAACCCTTCTTAAAGAGGTGACCGCCACCAGGAAGGCCACCTTCCAAGAAAGCAAGTAAAGCGTAGCTGAATCCATAGGCTCAAACGGCCCATGCTGAAGAGCCTCCAAAACTAAATTGAGCCGCCAAGGAGCCACAACCGCCCTCCGAGGCGGAAACTTATGTGCAACCCCGCGAAAAAATGAATGCACATCCCTGCGTGAGGCAATAGCCTTCCGAAAAAGCCCGGATAGTGCAGAGACCTGACCCCGCAAGGTACTAACTGCTAGACCCTTGACCAGACCACATTGCAGAAAGGCCAAGAAGTTGGGAATGGAAAAAACCCTCGGGTTCCTTGACGATCCAGAACACCATGAATAGAAGGCCTCCCAAGTTCTGTGATAAATACTAGTCGTAGCTGGACCTCTGGCTGCCCGCAAGGTGGCAATGACCTCGGACGAAAACCCACGACGGGTCAAGATTTCGGTCTCAAGAGCCACGCCGTCAAACGAAGTGACTTCAGGTCCGGATGACGAATGGGCCCTTGAGTTAACAGGTCCGGGCGAAGAGGCAGTGGAAACGGAGGCGCTGCCAGAAGAGACACCAGCGTTGAATACCACACCCTCCGCGGCCAATCCGGCGCCACCAAAATCGCCGATACTCGTTCGAGATTGATCCGCCTGATCACCAGAGGAAGTAAGGATTCCGGCGGAAACACATAGAGCAGCTCAAACTGGTCCCACGGGGCCACTAGAGCATCTACCGCCACAGCCTCCGGGTCCCTGTACCTGGACATGATTGTCGGAATCTTGGCGTTCAGCCTGGATGCCATCAAGTACACTTGGGGAGTCCCCCAACGGGAGCACAGCAGAGTAAAAACCTCCGGATGAAGACTCTATTCTCCGGGATCTACCCGCTCGCGACTGAGGAAGTCCGCCGAGATATTCAGCACACCCGGGATGTGAAACGCAGAGATGACTGGAACCCTGAACTCGGCCCAAAGCAGGATCCGAGAGACCTCCATCATGAGTCTGGAACTCCTCGTCCCGCCCTGATGGTTGATATACGCGACAGCTGTCGCATTGTCCGTCTGAATCCGGACCGGCAGACCGCTCAAAGGGACCGTCCAATGTCGGAGGCAGAGAAATATTGCTCTCAACTCCAGAATGTTGATTGGCAGAGACGACTCCTCTGACGACCAGACCCCCTGAACCCAGAGGTCGTTCCAAACCCCCCCCCCAGCCAGTCAGGCTGGCATCGGTGGTAATCACCGACCACCGTGGGAGAAGAAGGGATTTCCCCAGGGATAGAGCCTCCAGACGTAACCACCATCCAAGAGACTCTCGCACCCTGCGGGAGATGACGACACAGCGATCCAGCGAAGTCGGCGATTGGTCCCAACGGGTCAGAATAAGATCTTGGAGATCCCGGGAATGAAATTGTGCAAACGGCACCGCTTCCATTGCTGCCACCATCAGACCCAGAAGGCGCATGCACTTCCGAAGGGACATCGCCCTCACCGACCTCATAGCCTGGACGTGGTGACGAAGGTTCGCTTGTTTGTCCGGAGGGCGGGACACCACTGCCCGTACGGTGTCGAAATGCATCCCCAAGAACAGGATTGACTGCGACGGCTCCAATGACGACTTCTTCCAATTGACCAGCCACCCGAAGTCTTCCAGGTGCTGAAGGGAGAGATCGCGAGCTGTCACTGCCTCCTCCGCTGTGGGCGCCACAATTAACAGGTCGTCCAGGTAGGGGAGAATCGGAACTCCTTGCTTTCGAAGGAGCGCCATGAGCGGCGCCAGAACCTTTGTAAAAACCCTGGGCGCCGAGACCAACCCGAAAGGTAGGGCCACAAATTGGTAATGGGCCTGCCCTACGGCGAAACGCAGGAAGCACTGGTGAGCCCTGCCAACAGGGACATGCAAATAGGCGTCGCGGATGTCGATCGACACCAAAAAATCGTACTGCGACAAGGCCGCCACGACGGAGCGAAGAGACTCCATACGGAATTTCCGGATTCGGACATGAAGATTCAAATCCTTGAGGTCCAGAATGGGATGAAACTTGTCCTCCTTTTTGGGGACCACAAAAAGGTTAGAGTAAAAACCCCCTTCCCCGGTCCTCCGGCGGAAACGGAACCACTACACCCTGCTGCAGAAGAGAGTTGACCTCCCGCAGCAGAGCAGCAGCCAGCTTGGGCACGGACGGGATGCGAGACTGACGAAACCTGTCCGGGGGTAGAGAGTGATACTCTATGAAATAGCCCGCTGACACAACCCGTGTCACCCAGGCGTCCGATTCGTGGGACGCCCAAACCGACCCGAATTGTAGCAGCCGACCTCCCACCCGAGAGCCCTCGAGAGGGATCCTGGCGTCAGTCCGCCTTAGCGGGCTTTTTGTCAGCCTCCCTTTTGTCCCGACGGAAATGCTGTTTCCAGGGAGTACGGGATTTCTGGGTGGACTTCTTACCGGAAGACGAGGGACGACCCAATCTCCAAGAGGGCTGATCGAATCGTCCCCTGGGTCGAAAGGACCGACGACCACTACCGGCACTTGACCTGTCAGACGTAGAGGCCGCTGCTTTCCGCTGTGGCAAAGCCACATCCTTGGCCTTAGCAATCAGCTCCGTGAGGTCCGAACCAAAAAGCAGACCGCCCTTGTACGCCAGAGTAAGCAAACCTTGTTTGGATACTGCGTCTCCAGTCCACTGTTTGAGCCACAGTGCTCTACTGACTGTGACGGCCGAGGCTTGAGCCCTGGACAGAAACAAAGTAGTATCCAGCACTGCGTCTCTGCTATATCGGGCCACCTCTTCCAACAGCTGGAAGAGCCTTTCCACGTCAGACAGCGGAGTCCCATCTTGCCATGCTGACCGCAGCTGATCCAAACATCTCAGGGAAGCCTCACCAGTATAATGTTAGGTGTCAGGCATGTGCTGGGCATGAAATTGGGTCAGAATCATCTGTGGATTCTGTGGTCTCCCATTCTGGTCCAGCCAGGGCAGACACTGCTCAGCATCACCATCTGGCCCAACGCCTAACTAGTGCACTAGATGTACAGGCTGTCCCCACATGGCCCCCAAGGCCGCTCGGAATCCATGACCCACGGCCTCGTAGATGGACTTCGCCGCTAACTCCGTCCTTCTGTCCAGCGGATCCTGTAGACTCGCCTTCCCTTTAACCGGAAGCAAAGAAGATTTGCTCAGCTGAGACAATGGCACGTCCACTTCAGGAGAGGGGACCCAATTAGCGATCGTCTCTGTGGAGCAGGGATACAGGGCATCAAAAAACCGCATCCCTTGGAAGCGCTTATCCGGACACAGGCATTCTCTCTCCACTGCCTCGTTAAGTTCATCGTGCGCTGGCAGTGTCGAACGAGCCCGACGCGACTCCTGATACAGCCGGGCCGACTTGCCCGGCCTCGTCACCTCTTCAGACAGCTATAACACTTCCCGCATGGCTCCAATAAGAGCATCCACGTGGCCTGAAAGCGAAGCCGAGCGACCCTGCCGATCCTCTTCATCAGAATCGGAGATCTCACCAGCAGAGCTTGTCGGTGAATCCGAAGCCTTTGATGCGCTGCGCGGAGGAGACAGCGCCACCACAGGCCTGTGGCGCTTCTTGCCCCGCGCCGGTAGGGACTTAGCTGATACCCAGTGACCCAGGAGGTCAGACAGACTGTCAATGGAGCGAGTGAGCGCTTTAACATCACTGAGGCCCCTGACCAGAGACGAACCTGACGCCGTCAACCCCGGCATATCAGATACGCGTGACCGATCCTGAAGCGGGCCGGGAGAGAGGTCCGCGCCGCCTGGACCCTGATCCGACATGCCCCCTACTCAGTAGCGAGCGTCGCGGAAAGAGCAGTAATAACCCCTTACAAGAGCACAGTAACCGGGGAAGTGAGATCCTGCTATCACAGCCTGTTCCCACAAAACAATTTACCAAGCACTGAAGGGTTAAAGATTCTCCTTAGAGGGAGAAAAGCTACCCCAGCATTGCAGAAAAAAGGTTTTCTGATGATGGCCAGAAGGGGTTAATGCTGCTGAACACGCAATGCACCTTGCCTTAAAAGGACTAAGGTGTGCATGCAGCAGAGAAGACAGCAGCGCTCTGTGCTGTAGAGATGAGACAAACAGATGACTCACCAGCTTCCTGGAGCCTGTGTGTGAGAGCGGAGAGCAGGGGGGAGGGAGAGGACAGCGCTGAGCTACGTGAGGCAATGGCCGTTTGCAGAGCCGAAGAGAAGGAAGGCAGGAGGGGGGCGGGGACTGCCCAGCGCGCGCTTTCCAGGCGCTTCCTGTCTGCACAGACGATGGCAGGCAGCCAAGAACATAAGCCACGCCCCCCGTTACACTAACGGAGCCCGCGCTCCTCTGACCCGCTCCCCTGCTAACAGCAGCGGTGATGTGCATTCTCCAGTATTACACCTCTGCCTGAAAAGACAAAAGGTGCAGTCACCATAAGACAGTAGCACACACACACACACACAGGGCACTTACCCAGCTGAGCGCCACAGGGACCCCCAGGGATGTGTGACGCCATGGCCCTTCGCTCCCCCCCACGGCGGAGCTCGCAGGGACCCCTAGATGCAGTGTGCGTCTCCGCCAGGGAGCACCCTGTATCCCCCGGGGCCGGCAGGCTTATGCGGGGACCTCCTTAGGGGGTACGCAGATCCGCCAGGGGAGGGCCAGGGGTCCCAGCAGCGCTGAGACCCCCTGAGACCTCTAGACCACGGGGGGTCCAGGTCTCCTGGTAAAAATAAAAAATTCTTCTGAGGAGCTGCAAAGCTTACGCCTTCTGAACGTTCAACGCACATCATTTAGCATGGTTTTCCTGTGTAAACAGGCTTCTAAACCTCCGACAATCAGTAAATATTTACCAGTTAGTGGTGGTTTACTGCCACTAATCTGTCTGTGTAAATGGAGTATTAGTGGGCAAAGCAAAAATTCCAAGATTTTAGGATTTTATTTTTATATGTAACCTCTCACCGCATTAGGATGTGAATGAACATCCTGAGAAGGAGCCTGCGTGTGTGGAGGTGGCTCAGGAACTCCACAAGAAGCTGATGGTGTCTGTTAACTATTTTGAATGTGCGCTGTTAATCGATGGGTTACCACAGCAGCCGGGGGCCAGCTTAAGCAGAGGCGTTCATAGAAATCATGGGGCCCCATACCAAGAGTCTATATTGATGGACTAGGCAGGGTTATAACATATTGATGCAGTCACACAAGGGCCTACTTTCCAACTTTTAAATACAGGGAGAGGACATGTTTTGTGGCTTGGACACAGAAATAATGCCCCTGCTACTGATTCCTCTTGTTTGCACACACTGATACCATTTTAATAAACCCCATAGAGTATGCTGCCCTCCACACACGGTGCGATACCTCGGAGTGAATCTCCTGTCATAATTTTCTCCCACAGTAGTCCTTACATGGACAACATGATGACCCCATGGCAAACCCCACCAGTATAATGCACCTACACTACTCCCCCCCCCCACACACACACACAGTATGATGCTCTTACAGCCCCCCACACATATACACACACAGTATGATGTCTTCCACAGTTCGCTCACACAGTATGATGGCCCCCAACAGTTCGCTCACACAGTATGATGGCCGCCCCACATCATGTATGATGGATCCCACAGTATACGCTTTTCTTGTTGCCAAAATAAAAAAAAACTCCGCACAGAGGGCCCGATCTAGTGACGTCATTGCACCTGCAGTGCTGAGACTTCGAGCACAGACGTACAGGCTGAATGATGAGGAACAAAGGCCATCTTTCAAAGAATGATATGCGGAAGAAGAAAGCCCTGTAGCATCAGGCTTTCCCAGCTAATGAGCGCCATAGTGGCCACGTGGTCTACCGCTATGGGCAAAATGCCTTTACCTTTAAGGCCCATCTTAGTACTTTTTACAGCAGACTGAGTGCCATAGGCAACCATGATTTCTAGTAAATACCGCAATACTGTGGTATTACAGTATATATAAGCAATCCAAGGATCACATGTTTAAGTCCACTAATGGGTACAAAAAAAATGAAAAAAAAATAAAAAGTCAAAATATAAAAAATAGATAATTTTTAACTATCCCACGTTTTCCCTATTAAAAACAAAGAAACGGAAAAAAAAACATTTGGTATCGCCACATCCGTAAAAGTCAGATGTATCAAAGTATGGAATTATGGTAATTAACCTTTACGGTAAACATTGCAGAAAAAAAAAATCAAAATGCCAAAATTGTGGGTTCTTTGTCACCTCACTTAACAAAAAAAATCCAATACAAAGCTAGCAAAACGTTATATGTGCTCCAAATTGGTATCAATAAAAACGTCAGCTCCATAAACACAAAAAGCGCTTAAATAAAAAACTCCCTGGTTCTTAGAGAGTTAAAATAGCGATCACAAGACGTTATGTCACCAAACTCATTAAGGCCTAGTACATTAATGGTGCCACAGGAACGGGCAACAGCGAAAAATGTTATTTGCAAATCTACTTTCAGCGTATGTATGTTGGCCCTTGAGGACATTGCACACGCTGCTGCCAATTCATAGTTTTCCATGAACGTTTATTTTGTGCATAGGGTAAAAGAATACATAAAAGATATTTCTTATAGATGGCAGCTAGCGTTATATTACTCCTGGTTTAGGAGCTGTGACTCTCACAATCCCTCCAGGTGAGCACCTCAAATTATTTCTTTCCCCCTCCACTGTTTTTTTTCCCTATGTTCTGTGCGCTCTATTCCCTAAACAGCTCCATTTTCAATGGACAAATCATGATGTCTAGAGATCTCAATATTCTCCTTGTCAGAGGTGCCCCCATGAGGGTTGTCAGAAGATCTCAAAAACAGCAGGTGTTGTGGGGTGTGCCTGGCATACAATAGTTAGTGCCTACCAGGGTAGAACATCCGGTGAGCAGGTGGCGGAGTCATGGGCGCCCAAGGCTCATTGATACTTGTGTGGAACGAAAGGTACAGTAGCCCCAGCTGGTCCGGTGCTGCAGAAGAAATACTGTGGCACATATTGCTGAAAAATTAAGTTTTGGCTATGAAGAAAAGATGTCAGGATAAAGTATTGCAGCTTATTACATATGGAGATGCACACTGGTCATTGTCATGCTGACCCGGTTACAGCCAAAAGCACCTACAAGGGTATATGGGCATCAGAACTGAACCATAGAGTAATAGAAGAAAGGGTTCTGGTCTGATGAATCATGTTTTCTTGTACATCACGTAGATGGGTAGAGGTGTATAACTTACCTGGGGAGAAACATGGCCTCCAGGCGCACCTTAGGAAGAAGGCAAACTCCGGGGAAGTAATCTATAGTTGTATGTGCCAAACATTACATTTTATCACCCTTTTGGAATTTTTTTATATAAAGTGACCAACCCCAATATAATAAATAATACAGAATTTTACAATTTCATTGTACAATTTTTAAGTCATATCCGCACTTGGAGTATCCTACACAACCCTATATATATATATATATATATATATATATATATACATATATATACAGTCATGGCCAAAAGTATTGAGAATGAGACAAATAGTAATTTTTCCAAAGTTTACTGCTTCATTTTTTGTAATGGCAATTTGCATATACTCCTGAATGTCAAAGAGTGATCAGCTTAACAGCAATTACTGTACTTGCAAAGTCAATATTTGCCCAGAAAATGAACTTTAACCCCCAAAACACATTTCAACATCATTGCAGTCCTGCCTTAAAAGGAGCAGCTAACATCGTTTTAGTGATTGATCCATTAACACAGGTGTGGGTGTTGATGAGGACAGGGCTGGCGATCAATCAGTCATGATTAAGTAAGAATGACATCACTGGACACTTTAAAAGGAGGCTGGTTCTTGGTATCATTGTTTCTCTTCAGTTAACCATGGTTATCTCTAAAGAAACACGTGCAGCCATCATTGCACTGCACAAAAATGGCCTAACAGGGAAGAGTATCGCAGCTACAAAAATTGCACCTCAGTCAACAATCTATCGCATCATCAAGAACTTCAAGGAGAGAGCTTCCATTGTTGTCAAAAAGGCTCCAGGGCGCCCAAGAAAGACCAGCAAGCGCCAGGACCGTATCTTAAAACTGTTTCAGCTGTGGGATCGGACTACCAGCAGTGCTGAGCTTGCTCAGGAATGGCAGCAGGCTGGTGTGAGTGCTTCTGCACGCACTGTGAGGCGGAGACTCTTTGAGCAAGGGCTGGATTCAAGGAGGGCAGCAAAGAAGCCACTTCTCTCCAGAAAAAACATCAGGGACCGACTGATTTTCTGCAAAAGGTACAGGGAGTGGACTGCTGAGGACTGGGGCAAAATCATTTTCTCTGATGAATCCCTTTTTCGATTGTTTGGGACATCTGGAAAACAGCTTATTCGGAGAAGAGGTGAGCGCTACCACCAGTCTTGTCTCATGCCAACTGTAAAGCATCCTGAAACCATTCATGTGTGGGGTTGCTTCTCAGCCAAGGGAATCGGCTCACTCACAGTCTTGCCTAAAACACAGCCATGAATAAAGAATCAATTAAGCATATAATTATACATTTTATTTCCTCTGCCCAAGTGCATTACCTTACATTTATCCCCATTAAAGCTCATTTGCCATTTATCAGCCCAAGCTTCTAGTTTACATAGATCCTCCTGTAATATAAAATTGTCCTCCTCTGTATTGATTACCCTGCAGAGTTTAGTGTCATCTGCAAATATTGAAATAGTACTCTGTATGCCCCCTACAAGGTCATTAATAAATATGTTAAAAAGAAGGGGGCCCAATACTGACCCCTGTGGTACCCCACTGTTAAATGAGACCTAGTCTGAGTGTTTTCCATTAATAACCACCCTTTGTTTCCTATCACTGAACCAATTCTTAACCCACATACATATATTTTCCCCTATCCCCATTGTTCTCATTTTATGTATCAACCTTTTGTGTGGAACCGTATCAAAAGCTTTTGAAAAGTCCATATACACAACATCCACTGCATTTCCTTGGTCCAGTCCAGAACTTGCCTCCTCATAAAAATTGATCAGATTAGTCTGACAGGAACGGTCCCTTGTAAACCCATGTTGATATTGGGTCATGAGGCTATTCTTCTTCAGATACTCTATTATAGAATCTCTTAGGAAACCCTCCAGGATTTTTCCCACAGTAGAGGTTAAGCTTACCGGCCTATAATTTCCAAGTTCGGTTTCTGTCCCCTTTTTGAATATTGGCACCACATTTGCTATACGCCAGTCCTGTGGTACAGACCCTGTTATTATGGAATCTTTAAAGATTAAAAATAATGGTCTATCTATGACATTACTTAATTCCTGCAGTACTCGCGGGTGTATCCCATCCGGGCCTGGGGATTTGTCAACTTTAGTTATCACTTATCCACAGGCTCAGTGATCACTTACTGATCGTGGGGTCTGACCACTGCGAACCATCGTCTGATCGGGAAGGAACGGAAAGTCAGGGAACAACTGCAGCTCCATTCATTCTCTATGGGGCTCTGGAAAAAGCCGAGCTCAGCACTTGGATGCCACATAAGGAATGAATGGAGCAGATCCTGGAGTAATAACATGTCCTCCTCAGCTTTCTGTCTGTGTAAGTGGCTCAGCCCTCGTCTCCCCTTCTGTTCCCGACTTCTCTTTTGTTCCCTATGGACTTTCTCTCAGTCCTCTGCAGCCATTATGTGTGTAGACAACTTCAAAAAGAAAAAGTAGCAGAACATCAGTCATCTAATAATCCACGATATTCAGGGGGGAAAACAAAACGGTGATGTTCTTACACAGTCGCCTCCTCTTGAGCTGATGAAGATGTCGGTGGCAGCACATTGCGGTTTGTGTTCTCTGCCTGAATATCGCGGATTATGTGACGTCCTGCAGCTTCTCATCATCCATGTTGGGCTGTTGGACGACGTGTGGACGTGTTAACTCTCGCCTGGACACACTGACTGTCTCATCGGGAGCTGCTTCCACTCGCACACTTACTACCCCGGCGCCGCCGCTGCACAGCAATACCATAGCATCCCTTCCCGGTCCCCGTCTCTCCGCCCCGCCTCGTTTTGGCGGAGATCCCGGTCAGGCACGGGGCTTCACTAACCAGTGCACTCTGCACTTCGAACTTTTGGCACATCAGTTTTCCACCGACTGAGCCAAAGTAGCCTTCATCATGTCCCATCTCACGGGGGAGGCGCTGGCTTGGCTAAATCCTCTATGGGAGAGAGGAGATTCCCTGGTGTCCAACCTGCCAGCCTTTCTCACGGCTTTCCGGAAAGTCTTCGACGAACCAGGACGGAAGACCTCATCCGCCTCATCTCTGCTATGCCTCCGTCAAGGAAGTCTCACCGTGGGCCAATATGCCATACGGTTCCGTACCCTTGCTTCGGAGCTTGCCTGGGATAACGACGCCCTGGTGTCCGTCTTCTGGGAGAGTCTGTCCGGCCGTATTAAAGATGAACTCGCCGGTCGGGACATTCCTACCACTCTCGACGACTTAATAACACTCGCCACCCGGATTGACATCCGGTTCCAGGAGCGCACCAAAGAGGTCACCCGTGAGAGGAGGTTTCCACGCCTTGCCCCTACCTTTCAGAAACCCGTCACTTCCTCCGTTCCTCCTCAGGCGCACTCACCCGAGCCTATGCAGGTCGACCAGACCAAGATGGTCAAAACCCGTCAAGAATTACGCCGTGCCGAGGGGAGCTGCTTCTACTGTGGCAGTAAGGAGCACCGGATCCGTTCCTGCCCGGAGAGGTCGGGAAACACCTGTGTCTAGGATCGCTCAGAGAGGTCGTCCTAGACAAGAGTAAACCCTCTCCATCTCTGATGCTGTCGGTCTCTATCATCTGCGGGGAGAACAGTTTCTGTGAACTAGCTCAACTTGACTCTGGAGCTGCCGGAAATCTCATTTCTCTATCCCTGGTAGAGAAATACCACATTCCCACCAAACCCCTGGCTGTACCCTTATCTGTCGCCTCCGTGGATGGGGGTCTCTTACCGCATCCCATTCAACTCATCACCGAATCCATAACTCTGCAGGTGGGAATGCTGCACTCTGAGAGCATCTTCTTCCATGTTCTGCCTGGACTCTCTCACGCCCTCTTGCTAGGCCTACCTTGGCTCCAGAAACATGCACCCATGCTTGATTGGCAGACCGGAGAAGTCCTTCGCTGGGGAGAGGACTGCCATAAGACTTGTTTAGTTCCCGTTCTTCCTGCCTGTCCTTCTCCTACCCCAGCCAATCTACCCGGCCTACAGGTTCCCTATTGGTCTTATGCGGATGTCTTTAATAAAAGAGAAGCAGAGACATTACCCCCTCATAGACCATACGATTGCCCAATCGACCTGATACCTGGCGCTACTCCTCCCCGTGGGCGTTTTTACCCTTTGTCCGCTGCTGAGACCCGGTCCATGTCTGAATATATTGAGGAGAATCTGGCCCGGGGATTTATCCGGAAATCTACCTCCCCGGCGGGAGCAGGCTTCTTCTTCGTCAAAAAGAAAGACGGCTCACTCCGTCTAGACATTAGAAACGTATCGTCACATTTAATGTCGGAGGTGTAGATCACTTTAAGAGAATTTCCGTCCCGTCCTGTAATGAGCCATGTGAGCTCCTTGTCTGATCAGGATAACAGAGGGGTGGAATGTATTTGTACACATGACAGATTAGTTGTTGGCTTCTCGGGTTTGGGCTTTGGACGCTGTAGGCCTCGTCTTTACAATGTACTGCCTCCTCTCTGTTGACAGCCTGGGAAGACACATGATAAGTTCAGGTAATATGATCTGTAGGAAAAAAATGGGTGAAGCCAGACTGCGGGACTAAGTTTAGATCAAGTGCGTCAGTAACCTTTATCTCACCAAACAGGTCACAGTCGTTCACGTTCATTTCAGATCTCACATGTACAAATACACATGAATGAGCACGGTCATGCACTGTGGACTTGTGGCCTGAGGCCACGGCCCCACTATCAGTAATCAGTCAGTATTTTTTCTCAGGAGTGGGAGCCAAAACCAGGAGTGGGTGATAAATGCAGAATTGGTGACTTGTTTCTATTAGACCGTTTCTCTGATTGTTCCTCACCTGGTTTTGGCTCCCACTCCTGAGAAAAAATACTGACCGAATACTGATAGATAGTGTGGCCAATCATCAGCGTCAGGCCACAGCCCCACTAACAAGTCCACCGGTGCTCATATAAAGCCTTTTCAAAAGGGCCGATACAAAGTGTACCAAGATGGTTGCTTATTGTCGGCAGCACGTCCTGTTTACATGGGCAGATGAGATGACTATAAACAATCCAATCAGGCGATGGATGAGTCTTTTTCTAAATAATACATTGTTCCTGGTTAATAATATTTTTTTAGGACTTGGACCTCCTAAAATTAGGACTTTAAAAATCCTAAATATTTTCACCGTGATAGTGATGCTCATAGTCAGTCTCCTCTCATATGCCACAGCAATTCCAACAGTAAAGCGTTGTCCCATACACAAGAGTACTTCAGCCGAGTGTCTCTGTGTTCTCTATAAGAGAACCGCAGTCCTACATCTTTGGTGATAAGCTATCTCCAGGGAAACAGAAGGATCAATAGTTCAAAATCGGACATGTCGGACACTTTAGAGGTATTCTCATCTCCAAAATCCTATCCCAATATGTAGTAGGTGTAATAATATTAGCAAATACCTACAATTATAAATGTAGGATAGTTCTTCTGACTAGCTATGTCACTTACCCCATGTGCAGGGCATTGCAGTAGCTTAGGTATTCATTGTTACGACCACTAAGCGTAACTATGTGTGGTCGTAACCATGGATGCCTAAGCTACTGCAATGCCTTGCACATGGGGTAAGCAACATTGCTAATCAGAAGGACTATACTACATTTCTAATTGGAGGTATTTGCTAATATTATTATTACACCTACTACATATTGGGATAGGATCTTGGAGATAGGAATACCCCTTTAACTTCCCCAACAATCAGTTGTCTGGGCCCCCATACACATTTGAGTTTCAGCTGAATCTGTCAATATCGGTGGGATAGGTCAACATTAGTCTAATATGTATGGTGGGCCTTCAGTTAGATATTTTGGTTCTAATACAGCTAAATATACCAGTAGAGTTTATACAATGGGCTCTGTGCTGCTTTATAATGGTCACCCCAGAGTTTGAAGCCCCCATAGATCCCAGTATACCACACAATAGAACATTTGCTGCATTTTACAACAGTTTGGCTTTTGTAGATCCTTATTTCCATAAAGAATGGATGCAGCCAAATATCCCAGAATACTAAGAATTATTTAGGAATGGTTCCTTGAATAGTCAGGTATTTTCTTTTTTTCCTCGATGTCCTGGAAAGAGGTGAAGGCTCAGCAGGAGAAGCTCCGAGATGATCATTCCATCATAATGTGTCATTGTCGAGTCTTCAGATGTGGTCCTCTCCCCGCGTGGGGTTTTCCTTTTAGGAGGAAGCTTTATATTTACCACGTCAGTGTTATGCATTGTTACTTATTTTTATGTTATGTGAATGTTTTATACACGAGAACATTGACCACTGAGCCTTTATTATAGAATTCTCGGTAAAGCTACTAAATATAGCCTAATGATTGTTATAGCAGAAGATGGAGTCCCTCAAGTTTAAAGGCCCCATCTATGCTATATAAGTCTGACAGTTATTTTAGGTAAAAAAACAGCAAGCTGAAATGTTCCTTCTTGTATCAATAGCGTGTCCTTGCTAAAAAGATAACGTGATTCTCCCTGGCCAGATGTTTCTTCTTGTAGTAATAATGTGTTCTTGCAGAAAGATGAAATGACCTTGCTAACTAGATAAGTCTAATTAAATATTTTAAAGCATACAGAAACTAGTTTTTTTCACTTGTTCAGCTAAACTGTATAATCGAACCATATATGGCAAATCCGTTTCCTGCCTTTAGGGTGTATATTAGCCCTGTGTTTTGTAATAAAGTTTTTAGAGTATGTTTAGACACAAACATCCTGTCCTGTGTCTTCATTCTCTCCGAGCTCGTAATCCAAAGGATAGAAGACCCAAAATTCAGTGACGACAGCTGGCGCCTCGAACAGGGACCTTGAGTTAATCTACCCAAGGGTGCTCGACCGGTCCGAGACGTGGGACGAGTGAAGCTCTCTGTTGGTGATATATACAGTGCTGAGGTAAGAATAACTGTTATATTCTACCTAATTATATCACTGCATAGAAGAGACTCCCTCACCCCCGAGCGGTCGGCTCCCCAGGTAATTCAACAGATTGTTGTCTGGCTCAGGTCCCTTTGAACCAGTAGAATCCCTCAGATAAATTGACAGTCCTGCCTTCTATCCTTTGGAGAATTTAATGAAAGTATGGATCCGATGATTGTGTTGTGGATGTGTCCCGGGATTGATGTTTTTGGTCTGTTTTTCTGGTTGGCGTATAAGTCCTAGAGAGGCTAGTAGTGGAATGGTTCAGAAACCTTTGTGGCCCATTGTCTAAGTGACTGAGGAGTCTCTTCTAGGTGAGGAGAACCGAAAAAAATGGGGAACCAAAATGCCAAGGAAGGCATTATAGCCAAAGACTTAGTGGTACGCAGAGAAGGGAAACAGGCACTGATTGGAATTGACAAAATATTGTGTAAAGCGGGAATGAATGAGAATGGAGAGATGAATGGAGAGAAATGGAAATCCTTCTTTAACTCCTATCATGGATGGTTGAAAGATAAGGGTCTGTTGAAAACAGTAGATGTATGGATGAATGCATGCGCTTATTTTGAAGGAAAGATTGAAGAATTAGGAGACGGACGTTACAGACTGACAAAAACTGGAATGACAGATTTTCCTCCCTGTCCGCTCCCGACGTCACCCCCACCCCAGTACCAGAATTCCCAGGAACCTAAATGTTGGGTTTGCCCCAGATGTGGACAACAGAACCCCTTGACAGTAGACATCTGTGTGGCATGTGGAGGACCGAGACCCCACCCAGCTAGTCTATTCCCATTGAGGACGGTAGTTGTGCCAGGAGCACCAGCAGCAGCAGCAGCAGGGGGGGATGCAGTGGTTCCAGGTCAGGAAGCTCGTACAATGTTAATGTATAGACCATGGAGTCCTTCAGAGCAGTTGGCACTGATCTCCCAGCTGCCAGATCCGTCCCAGTCCCCTATGGGTTTTGCTAGAATGATCACCACCATACAGGATACGTATCATGCCACTAGAATAGATCTGCAGGGGGTAATTAAGGGAAAATTGGCAGATGAAGCCCGCTATGATAGGTTGATAGATGAGACAAAAAAACAGTATGCCAATAGGACCGGACCCGTAGATGCAGAATCTAATGATGCAGCAGCTGGAGTCCTATTCGCAGCAGCGTTGGTAAAAGCATGTCAAGACAGGCAAGCAGAAAAGCAAGTTACACTAGAAGATAGAGTGCAGGGAAAGGAGGAAGATCCTAAGGATTATTTCTATGCACTAAAGAAAACCTGGTCAGAAATGGGGTTCAACCCCGGGAATAAGACTAGTGAGAGGGTATTAGCAAGTGCTTTCATGAATGGACTAAAGAAAGAGATTGCAGAGAAGGTAAAAGCAAGTAGACCGGACTGGAGATCAGTGAAGGCAGAAGATTTAGCTAGAATAGCTCAGGGGGCACAGCATCACATAGCGCAGGCAAAAAGAGCTGCCAGAATACATATAGTAGAGACGACCCCCAGAAACAACAGAGGCAGAGGACAGACTGAAGGAGAAGGACAGAGACTATGTTACGGATGTAAAAAGCCAGGACATTTTAGAAAGAACTGTAGGACCAACCCGTATCCAAATGCTCAGAGTACGGGTCCTCCAGCCGACCAAACAACGCCCCCATAGGATGAGGGAAGCTTGCACATGAACCCCCTCATCTCCTTACCCCCAACTCCCAGTTGTATAGTGCAGGTGAACCTACCAGGGGGACATGAAATCGATTTCCAAGTAGATACGGGGGCCGACAATTCAGTAATTACGCAAGGTGATTGGCCATATACTGACACTGATTTTTCACATCATGTCATTGCCACCCCCTTCAATTCCCCGTCTGTCCTGCTTCCTGTCACTAAAAGAATTCCCCTGCAAATTCAAGGAGCTACTGTACATAGCCAGCTCATGGTATCGCCCCGAGGCCAATGTAACCTTTTGGGAAATGATGTGTTGTCCCAATTACAAGCACATATTGAGTATCATCCCGATGGCACTGTCACCATGACCCCAGGTTTAAAACCAAGTACCCTTTGCAAAATTATGTCACTAGATATTGCCAGCATAGAAGAGACAAATGAGTTTCCCCCGATATTGGAGCAGGCTGTACCACATGATTTTTGGGCCTCAGGCAAAACAGATGTTGGTAGGTTAAGAGTTCAACCAGTAATGGTGAAATTAAAACCAGGAGCCATCTTGCCTCAACAGAAGCAGTATCCCCTTAGCTCGGCTCAGGAGAATGCCATAGCCCAGCAGGTCCAAAAATTACTACAGAGAGGAGTCCTAGTCAAAACCCAGTCCCCTTGCAACACTCCCCTGTTCCCAGTAAAGAAAAAGAGCGTGCCAGGACAACCAGCCGCATATAGAATGGTCCATGACCTCCGGTTGGTTAACAAAGCCACAGAACTTCTAACACCAGTTGTGCCCAACCCGCATACTCTTCTGTCACAGATACCTTCTAATTCTCTTTGCTTTTCAGTGGTTTATTTGGCAAATGCATTTTTCAGTGTACCATTACATCCTGACTGCCAGTACCTGTTTGCTTTCACATTCCAGGGTAGTCAATATACATGGACAGTGTTGCCACAGGGTGCCCAGAATTCACCCACAATGTACACTGCAAGCCTGCAGGAAATACTGGAGGGATGGTCTGAACCACATATCGTTGTTCTGCAATATGTCGATGACCTGCTCATTTGTGCCCCCTCCAGGAAACAATGTCATAGTGCAACTATATCGCTTATGTTGTTTCTCTATCACGCTGGCTGCAAGGCATCGAAAGATAAGCTTCAGTTTTGTAAATCTTCAGTCACCTTTTTGGGACATTGCATTACACCAGGAGCTCGTCATTTAACAAATGCACGCAAACAAGCAGTACAGGCATTCACCGTCCCCATTAATGTTGCAGCCCTCAGAACTTTTCTTGGACTTGTTTCCTATTGCAGACAGTGGATTCATGCCATCTCTGTTTTAATGCAGCCCCTCTATGACTGTCTTACCCCAACACCTTTTGTACTAACATCAGAGGCAATAGACTGTTTTTATTCTCTCAAGAACCGTATTTTGGCCGCTCCAGCTTTGGGTACCCCTAATTATGAGCTCCCATTTACTCTGTACCTTCATGAACAAGTTGGACATGCAGCAGGAGTTTTAACTCAAACACACGGTGATAATCAGAGACCTGTTGCCTACTTTCGTGGCAGATTGGATGCGGTAGCCAGAGGTGCACCATCCTGTGTACGTGCTCTGCATGCTGTTGGACTATTACTCCATAAATCCGCAGACATTGTTCTTGACCACCCACTCACCGTTCTAACACCTCATGATGTCTACACTATATTGAATCAAGTGCAACCCGCTCACCTCTCAGCAGCACGTCATCTCAGGTTACAATGTGCACTGTTAATGCCTCCCAATGTTTCTTTACAGAGGTGTACTACCCTGAATCCAGCAACTTTGTTACCTCTCTCGGATCTAAAGGAGGAGTCAGGTACTGTGCTTTTTAAGGAAGATCCAAGAGAGGAAGTTCCTCATGACTGTGTACAAATGATGGCACAAGAAACGGCAGGTTTACCTACTGGATTTGAACATGAATTACAAAAATGCAGATTTTGAATTTTTTGTAGATGGATCCCGTCATCAGGACGATTCAGGTACCTTCCATACTGGATATGCAGTTGTCTCCCTCAATGCAGTAATCAAGGCAGAACCAATGCTCCCACACCAGTCGGCTCAAGAAGCTGAACTTAGGGCCCTAACCGAGGCCTGTAAACTAGCGGAAGGTAGTATTGTTAACATTTACACAGATTCTAGGTACGCATTCGGTATATCGCATGATTTTGGTCCAATATGGAAGTCAAGAGGTTTCCTGACGGCAGCAGGACACCCCATTAAGAATGCTGATGCGGTCCAGCAGTTAATTGATGCGCTACAACTACCTAAACAAGTAGCTGTCATAAAGGTAAGAGCACATACCAGACGCACCGACCAGGTAAGCAGAGGAAATGCGATGGCAGATGCAGCGGCAAAAACAGCAGCCTGTAAGCCGCAACAAGGGTCAACAGTACGTCAGTTAAGTGCCCCTAAAAACCCCTTTGTGTCGGAGGACATCTTATCCCAAATGCAGGCTCAGGCTCAAAAGGAGGAGGTTGATAAGTGGTTAAAGGAAGGTGCATGCCTGAATGAAGCAAATGGGGTATGGGGGAAAGGGACACGACGATGACTTCCAAGGGCACTGTACCCAGCAGCTGCCCAGATACTACATGGGCCGACACACCAATCTAAAACGGGTGTGATGAGTGTGATGCAGAAACATTGGGTGGCACCAGGATTCTCCACCTGTATTGAAAACCTGGTACAAGGGTGCATGATATGTGCTACATATAATCAGGGTAGAGTAGTTAAAACACCACCCAAACACACCCCCCGGCCCCTCTATCCATTCGAGAGACTGCAAATTGATTATATTCAGCTGCCAAAGTCAGGATCATGGGAATATGTGTTGGTTTGTATTGATTTGTTCTCAGGATGGCCAGAGGCTTTCCCGATTGCCAAAGCCACGGCTGCGGCAACCGCAAAGAAACTGCTTGCGGAGGTGGTCTGCAGGTATGGGGTACCAGAGGTAATTGAGAGTGACAGAGGTACACACTTCACAGGTGAAATAATGAATGAAGTCATGTCAGCTCTAGGAATTCAACAAGCATTCCATACCCCATATCACCCACAAAGTAGTGGTAAAGTGGAAAGACTGAATGGGACATTGAAATTAAAAATTCAGAAAGCCATGGCTGAGACAGGAAAACCATGGCCGGACTGTTTACCACTTGCTCTGTTTTCAGTAAGATACACGCCTAATAGAAAGACTGGACTCTCTCCATATGAGATATTGTTTGGCAACGTACCCAGCCTAGGGTGTTTCTAGCCGCAAGCATTAGAAATGAACAACCATGTGCTAAGTTCCTATGTGAGGACTTTACACAAAAAGATTAAGCAAGTACATGATAATGTCTTCAGTTCTCTTCCAGATCCAGATCAAGACTCTAGCAGCCATACGCTGCAACCTGGAGACTGGGTGGTTATAAAAAGACACGTGAGGAAAAGCCTAGATCCACGGTTTGATGGACCCTTTCAAGTTCTGCTGACCACAAGCACAGCCGTTAAGTTAGAGGGAAAAGAGACCTGGATCCACGCGTCCCATTGCAAAGAGATACTAGGAGAACCAGCGGACAAAGACTGATGACATTGTTTATACTTACCTGCATCCTTGCGACCACAGGTGCATGGACTAGGTTAGGCACCATGGATGGAGACGACAATAGATTCATTAGACACCATCTTGCTCTAATCGATGGACTAAAGGAGCAAAACCAGACCATTGCTAATTGTTGGATATGTACACATGTCCCTGTGACGTCCACTAGCATACCCTTTCTCGCTGTCCCAGTCTCATGGGAAGAGATAAACTTTTGAGTGAACTGTTCAGATACTTTGGCCAATAATTCCACACAGAGATTTTCCTTTCTAAATCCCGCAAATTGGTTTAAAGGTATTGGTGGGTGGTTGGCTGGTATAGTACAAGCTATTTTACAGGTTTTGCTAATGTGTCTTGCGGTTTATTTGGTTTTTAAGCTTTTTTTAATGTGTATTCAGCGTTGTACTAAAAGAAAACATAGAAATTCGTATTGATAAATGAAGGAACAAAAGGATGGAATGTTATAGCAGAAGATGGAGTCCCTCAAGTTTAAAGGCCCCATCTATGCTATATAAGTCTGACAGTTATTTTAGGTAAAAAAACAGCAAGCTGAAATGTTCCTTCTTGTATCAATAGCGTGTCCTTGCTAAAAAGATAACGTGATTCTCCCTGGCCAGATGTTTCTTCTTGTAGCAATAATGTGTTCTTGCAGAAAGATGAAATGACCTTGCTAACTAGATAAGTCTAATTAAATATTTTAAAGCATACAGAAACTAGTTTTTTTCGCTTGTTCAGCTAAACTGTATAATCGAACCATATATGGCAAATCCGTTTCCTGCCTTTAGGGTGTATATTAGCCCTGTGTTTTGTAATAAAGTTTTTAGAGTATGTTTAGACACAAACATCCTGTCCTGTGTCTTTATTCTCTCCGAGCTCGTAATCCAAAGGATAGAAGACCCAAAATTCAGTGACATGATAATATACAATCACGTTTGTTGTACTTGCGGAATTTTATTCTAGTGGTTTCCTGCTTCCTGACTAATTGTGATTTAGATTAAATACTATCTGACCACGGTCACTTGTGAGGTCCGAGTACTATCTACGTCTTATACGAGTGTTGATCATGTTAAGGAATATATCAGCTAGAAATTTCTGTAATTATTAAAACCAGACATTTATATTCTTTTTTATCAATAGGTTTTTAATTTCTGATTGTCAAGATTTTTCTAATTGTATTCTCTCTAAATGATCAGGCGGCAATATTACCTGAGCTGATAAGCCTTACAGTGGATATATGGACCACTTTAGACTGTGGATGTTCACTGGGTTATAGGCATGCTCTCTGACCTGTGCAGAGGTCATTGTGCAGAGAGGGGGGAGAAGGTCAGCTGAGACCATCGCCTTTTGTGAATGGTGGATCCTGTATTATCTATATGACAAGATGTTACCTTTTATTTTAATCCTGTCTGTGATGATAATAAGATGGCTGCTGAGAATCTCTACAGAACAGGCAGGGTAAGCCAATGCTGAGACTTAATATGCATTTACACTGAAAGATTATAAACGAGAGCTGCTGAGAAGTGGAGTGTAAATAGGCTATAGGGTAAAACGAGAAAAAGACGGATTTTGGTAAGACCTTACCTGTAAAATCCTTTTCAGCGAAGGAAGGAAGGGAGACACAGATCCATTACTAGTGGGGGTAGGCGGAGCCCCACAGGATAGTTCACCTCAGATTTAGAAAAAGTGACAACCGGCCCCTCCAACTTAGGCTCCTCCTACTCCCATGTTCTCCAGTCCGTACACAAGCTAAGGAAGAGCAGACAACACCAGGGGAACAACACAACCCCTTCTGAAAATTCATAAATGTGAGAGAACAGGTTATGTATATAACAGCATGAAAACACACAGTCCCAGGCACTACTTACTGGACCTGACAACTGCGATGAGCTGGCAATGCTGGAACAGAGCCCTAGTGCGCCAACCCCAGACCAGATGACCGCCATCAGGAGGGAGTCGCGCCGCATCTAGAAAAACCATAATACACTTCTGCCATGGGAGGGTGCTGTGTCTCCCTTCCTTCCTTCGCTGAAAAGGATTTTACAGGTAAGGTCTTACCAAAATCCGTCTTTCAGCAGCAGAAGGGAAGGAAGGGAGACACAGATCCATTACTAGTGGGAAGTCCCAAAGCAGTCCAAAACTCAAGGGTGGGAAACAGTGGCAGGATCGCCAACACCCCAACAACTTAGGCAAGTGCGCAACAAGCGCCGAACAAAAAATAAAGAGATAACCTAAACCACTGCCGCCTGCAGGACCCTGCGTCCCAAGGCCGCATTGGCGGAAGCACTCACGTTCACTTTATAAAATTTAGTAAAAGTGTGAACGGAGCACCAGGTAGCCGCCCGGCAGAGCTGCGCTGCCGAAGCCCCCTGACGAAAAGCCCACGACGAACCAACAGCTCTCGTGGAATGAGCTTGAACCTTAACCGGACAAGGCTCGCCCTTGAGCCGGTACGCCTCCAGGATGGCCGAACATATCCACCGAGCTATAGTGTCCTTGGAAGCCCGCTGACCACGGCGACGACCAGCAGGAATCACAAACAGAGAATCCGATTTTCGAAACCCTGGCGTGATTGAAAGATAGAACTTCAATGCCCGCACCAAATCAAACGAGTGCAAGGCCCGCTCCTTCAGACTCTTTGGTTTCGGACAGAGGGAAGGCAACAGGATGTCCTGATTGAGGTGGAAAACGCGACACCACTTTAGGTAAAAAATCTCCACGGGTACGAAGCGCCACACGATCCGGGTGGAATTCCAAAAAAGGGGGCGAGCAAGACAGTGCCGCCAACTCCGAAACCCTTCTTAAAGAGGTGACCGCCACCAGGAAGGCCACCTTCCAAGAAAGCAAGTAAAGCGTAGCTGAATCCATAGGCTCAAACGGCCCATGCTGAAGAGCCTCCAAAACTAAATTGAGCCGCCAAGGAGCCACAACCGCCCTCCGAGGCGGAAACTTATGTGCAACCCCGCGAAAAAATGAACGCACATCCCTGATTGAGGCAATAGCCTTCCGAAAAAGCCCGGATAGTGCAGAGACCTGACCCCGCAAGGTACTAACTGCTAGACCCTTGACCAGACCACATTGCAGAAAGGCCAAGAAGTTGGGAATGGAAAAAACCCTCGGGTTCCTTGACGATCCAGAACACCATGAATAGAAGGCCTCCCAAGTTCTGTGATAAATACTAGTCGTAGCTGGACCTCTGGCCGCCCGCAAGGTGGCAATGACCTCGGACGAAAACCCACGACGGGTCAAGATTTCGGTCTCAAGAGCCACGCCGTCAAACGAAGTGACTTCAGGTCCGGATGACGAATGGGCCCTTGAGTTAACAGGTCCGGGCGAAGAGGCAGTGGAAACGGAGGCGCTGCCAGAAGAGACACCAGCGCTGAATACCACACCCTCCGCGGCCAATCCGGCGCCACCAAAATCGCCGATACTCGTTCGAGATTGATCCGCCTGATCACCAGAGGAAGTAAGGATTCCGGCGGAAACACATAGATCAGCTCGAACTGGTCCCACGGGGCCACTAGAGCATCTACCGCCACAGCCTCCGGGTCCCTGTACCTGGACATGATTGTCGGAATCTTGGCGTTCAGCCTGGATGCCATCAAGTACACTTGGGGAGTCCCCCAACGGGAGCACAGCAGAGTAAAAACCTCCGGATGAAGACTCTATTCTCCGGGATCTACCCGCTCGCGACTGAGGAAGTCCGCCGAGATATTCAGCACACCCGGGATGTGAAACGCGGAGATGACTGGAACCCTGAACTCGGCCAAAAGCAGGATCCGAGAGACCTCCATCATGAGTCTGGAACTCCTCGTCCCGCCCTGATGGTTGATATACGCGACAGCTGTCGCATTGTCCGTCTGAATCCGGACCGGCAGACCGCTCAAAGGGACCGTCCAATGTCGGAGGCAGAGAAATATTGCTCTCAACTCCAGAATGTTGATTGGCAGAGACGACTCCTCTGACGACCAGACCCCCTGAACCCAGAGGTCGTTCCAAACCCCCCCCCCAGCCAGTCAGGCTGGCATCGGTGGTAATCACCGACCACCGTGGGAGAAGAAGGGATTTCCCCAGGGATAGAGCCTCCAGACGTAACCACCATCCAAGAGACTCTCGCACCCTGCGGGAGATGACGACACAGCGATCCAGCGAAGTCGGCGATTGGTCCCAACGGGTCAGAATAAGATCTTGGAGATCCCGGGAATGAAATTGTGCAAACGGCACCGCTTCCATTGCTGCCACCATCAGACCCAGAAGGCGCATGCACTTCCGAAGGGACATCGCCCTCACCGACCTCATAGCCTGGACGTGGTGACGAAGGTTCGCTTGTTTGTCCGGAGGGCGGGACACCACTGCCCGTACGGTGTCGAAATGCATCCCCAAGAACAGGATTGACTGTGACGGCTCCAATGACGACTTCTTCCAATTGACCAGCCACCCGAAGTCTTCCAGGTGCTGAAGGGAGAGATCGCGAGCTGTCACTGCCTCCTCCGCTGTGGGCGCCACAATTAACAGGTCGTCCAGGTAGGGGAGAATCGGAACTCCTTGCTTTCGAAGGAGCGCCATGAGCGGCGCCAGAACCTTTGTAAAAACCCTGGGCGCCGAGACCAACCCGAAAGGTAGGGCCACAAATTGGTAATGGGCCTGCCCTACGGCGAAACGCAGGAAGCACTGGTGAGCCCTGCCAACAGGGACATGCAAATAGGCGTCGCGGATGTCGATCGACACCAAAAAATCGTACTGCGACAAGGCCGCCACGACGGAGCGAAGAGACTCCATACGGAATTTCCGGATTCGGACATGAAGATTCAAATCCTTGAGGTCCAGAATGGGATGAAACTTGTCCTCCTTTTTGGGGACCACAAAAAGGTTAGAGTAAAAACCCCCTTCCCCGGTCCTCCGGCGGAAACGGAACCACTACACCCTGCTGCAGAAGAGAGTTGACCTCCCGCAGCAGAGCAGCAGCCAGCTTGGGCACGGACGGGATGCGAGACTGACGAAACCTGTCCGGGGGTAGAGAGTGAAACTCTATGAAATAGCCCGCTGACACAACCCGTGTCACCCAGGCGTCCGATTCGTGGGACGCCCAAACCGACCCGAATTGTAGCAGCCGACCTCCCACCCAAGAGCCCTCGAGAGGGATCCTGGCGTCAGTCCGCCTTAGCGGGCTTTTTGTCAGCCTCCCTTTTGTCCCGACGGAAATGCTGTTTCCAGGGAGTACGGGATTTCTGGGTGGACTTCTTACCGGAAGACGAGGGACGACCCAATCTCCAAGAGGGCTGATCGAATCGTCCCCTGGGTCGAAAGGACCGACGACCACTACCGGCACTTGACCTGTCAGACGTAGAGGCCGCTGCTTTCCGCTGTGGCAAAGCCACATCCTTGGCCTTAGCAATCAGCTCCGTGAGGTCCGAACCAAAAAGCAGACCGCCCTTGTACGCCAGAGTAAGCAAACCTTGTTTGGATACTGCGTCTCCAGTCCACTGTTTGAGCCACAGTGCTCTACTGACTGTGACGGCCGAGGCTTGAGCCCTGGACAGAAACAAAGTAGTATCCAGCACTGCGTCTCTGCTATATCGGGCCACCTCTTCCAACAGCTGGAAGAGCCTTTCCACGTCAGACAGCGGAGTCCCATCTTGCCATGCTGACCGCAGCTGATCCAACCATCTCAGGGAAGCCTCACCAGTATAATGTTAGGTGTCAGGCATGTGCTGGGCATGAAATTGGGTCAGAATCATCTGTGGATTCTGTGGTCTCCCATTCTGGTCCAGCCAGGGCAGACACTGCTCAGCATCACCATCTGGCCCAACGCCTAACTAGTGCACTAGATGTACAGGCTGTCCCCACATGGCCCCCAAGGCCGCTCGGAATCCATGACCCACGGCCTCGTAGATGGACTTCGCCGCTAACTCCGTCCTTCTGTCCAGCGGATCCTGTAGACTCGCCTTCCCTTTAACCGGAAGCAAAGAAGATTTGCTCAGCTGAGACAATGGCACGTCCACTTCAGGAGAGGGGACCCAATTAGCGATCGTCTCTGTGGAGCAGGGATACAGGGCATCAAAAAACCGCATCCCTTGGAAGCGCTTATCCGGACACAGGCATTCTCTCTCCACCGCCTCGTTAAGTTCATCGTGCGCTGGCAGTGTCGAACGAGCCCGACGCGACTCCTGATACAGCCGGGCCGACTTGCCCGGCCTCGTCACCTCTTCAGACAGCTATAACACTTCCCGCATGGCTCCAATAAGAGCATCCACGTGGCCTGAAAGCGAAGCCGAGCGACCCTGCCGATCCTCTTCATCAGAATCGGAGATCTCACCAGCAGAGCTTGTCGGTGAATCCGAAGCCTTTGATGCGCTGCGCGGAGGAGACAGCGCCACCACAGGCCTGTGGCGCTTCTTGCCCCGCGCCGGTAGGGACTTAGCTGATACCCAGTGACCCAGGAGGTCAGACAGACTGTCAATGGAGCGAGTGAGCGCTTTAACATCACTGAGGCCCCTGACCAGAGACGAACCTGACGCCGTCAACCCCGGCATATCAGATACGCGTGACCGATCCTGAAGCGGGCCGGGAGAGAGGTCCGCGCCGCCTGGACCCTGATCCGACATGCCCCCTACTCAGTAGCGAGCGTCGCGGAAAGAGCAGTAATAACCCCTTACAAGAGCACAGTAACCGGGGAAGTGAGATCCTGCTATCACAGCCTGTTCCCACAAAACAATTTACCAAGCACTGAAGGGTTAAAGATTCTCCTTAGAGGGAGAAAAGCTACCCCAGCATTGCAGAAAAAAGGTTTTCTGATGATGGCCAGAAGGGGTTAATGCTGCTGAACACGCAATGCACCTTGCCTTAAAAGGACTAAGGTGTGCATGCAGCAGAGAAGACAGCAGCGTTCTGTGCTGTAGAGATGAGACAAACAGATGACTCACCAGCTTCCTGGAGCCTGTGTGTGAGAGCGGAGAGCAGGGGGGAGGGAGAGGACAGCGCTGAGCTACGTGAGGCAATGGCCGTTTGCAGAGCCGAAGAGAAGGAAGGCAGGAGGGGGGCGGGGACTGCCCAGCGCGCGCTTTCCAGGCGCTTCCTGTCTGCACAGACGATGGCAGGCAGCCAAGAACATAAGCCACGCCCCCCCGTTACACTAACGGAGCCCGCGCTCCTCTGACCCGCTCCCCTGCTAACAGCAGCGGTGATGTGCATTCTCCAGTATTACACCTCTGCCTGAAAAGACAAAAGGTGCAGTCACCATAAGACAGTAACACACACACACACACAGGGCACTTACCCAGCTGAGCTCCACAGGGACCCCCAGGGATGTGTGACGCCATGGCCCTTCGCTCCCCCCCACGGCGGAGCTCGCAGGGACCCCTAGATGCAGTGTGCGTCTCCGCCAGGGAGCACCCTGTATCCCCCGGGGCCGGCAGGCTTATGCGGGGACCTCCTTAGGGGGTACGCAGATCCGCCAGGGGAGGGCCAGGGGTCCCAGCAGCGCTGAGACCCCCTGAGACCTCTAGACCACGGGGGGTCCAGGTCTCCTGGTAAAAATAAAAAATTCTTCTGAGGAGCTGCAAAGCTTACGCCTTCTGAACGTTCAACGCACATCATTTAGCATGGTTTTCCTGTGTAAACAGGCTTCTAAACCTCCGACAATCAGTAAATATTTACCAGTTAGTGGTGGTTTACTGCCACTAATCTGTCTGTGTAAATGGAGTATTAGTGGGCAAAGCAAAAATTCCAAGATTTTAGGATTTTATTTTTATATGTAACCTCTCACCGCATTAGGATGTGAATGAACATCCTGAGAAGGAGCCTGCGTGTGTGGAGGTGGCTCAGGAACTCCACAAGAAGCTGATGGTGTCTGTTAACTATTTTGAATGTGCGCTGTTAATCGATGGGTTACCACAGCAGCCGGGGGCCAGCTTAAGCATAGGCGTTCATAGAAATCATGGGGCCCCATACCAAGAGTCTATATTGATGGACTAGGCAGGGTTATAACATATTGATGCAGTCACACAAGGGCCTACTTTCCAACTTTTAAATACAGGGAGAGGACATGTTTTGTGGCTTGGACACAGAAATAATGCCCCTGCTACTGATTCCTCTTGTTTGCACACACTGATACCATTTTAATAAACCCCATAGAGTATGCTGCCCTCCACACACGGTGCGATACCTCGGAGTGAATCTCCTGTCATAATTTTCTCCCACAGTAGTCCTTACATGGACAACATGATGACCCCATGGCAAACCCCACCAGTATAATGCACCTACACTACTCCCCCCCCCCACACACACACACAGTATGATGCTCTTACAGCCCCCCACACATATACACACACAGTATGATGTCTTCCACAGTTCGCTCACACAGTATGATGGCCCCCAACAGTTCGCTCACACAGTATGATGGCCGCCCCACATCATGTATGATGGATCCCACAGTATACGCTTTTCTTGTTGCCAAAATAAAAAAAAACTCCGCACAGAGGGCCCGATCTAGTGACGTCATTGCACCTGCAGTGCTGAGACTTCGAGCACAGACGTACAGGCTGAATGATGAGGAACAAAGGCCATCTTTCAAAGAATGATATGCGGAAGAAGAAAGCCCTGTAGCATCAGGCTTTCCCAGCTAATGAGCGCCATAGTGGCCACGTGGTCTACCGCTATGGGCAAAATGCCTTTACCTTTAAGGCCCATCTTAGTACTTTTTACAGCAGACTGAGTGCCATAGGCAACCATGATTTCTAGTAAATACCGCAATACTGTGGTATTACAGTATATATAAGCAATCCAAGGATCACATGTTTAAGTCCACTAATGGGTACAAAAAAAATGAAAAAAAAATAAAAAGTCAAAATATAAAAAATAGATAATTTTTAACTATCCCACGTTTTCCCTATTAAAAACAAAGAAACGGAAAAAAAAACATTTGGTATCGCCACATCCGTAAAAGTCAGATGTATCAAAGTATGGAATTATGGTAATTAACCTTTACGGTAAACATTGCAGAAAAAAAAAATCAAAATGCCAAAATTGTGGGTTCTTTGTCACCTCACTTAACAAAAAAAATCCAATACAAAGCTAGCAAAACGTTATATGTGCTCCAAATTGGTATCAATAAAAACGTCAGCTCCATAAACACAAAAAGCGCTTAAATAAAAAACTCCCTGGTTCTTAGAGAGTTAAAATAGCGATCACAAGACGTTATGTCACCAAACTCATTAAGGCCTAGTACATTAATGGTGCCACAGGAACGGGCAACAGCGAAAAATGTTATTTGCAAATCTTCTTTCAGCGTATGTATGTTGGCCCTTGAGGACATTGCACACGCTGCTGCCAATTCATAGTTTTCCATGAACGTTTATTTTGTGCATAGGGTAAAAGAATACATAAAAGATATTTCTTATAGATGGCAGCTAGCGTTATATTACTCCTGGTTTAGGAGCTGTGACTCTCACAATCCCTCCAGGTGAGCACCTCAAATTATTTCTTTCCCCCTCCACTGTTTTTTTTCCCTATGTTCTGTGCGCTCTATTCCCTAAACAGCTCCATTTTCAATGGACAAATCATGATGTCTAGAGATCTCAATATTCTCCTTGTCAGAGGTGCCCCCATGAGGGTTGTCAGAAGATCTCAAAAACAGCAGGTGTTGTGGGGTGTGCCTGGCATACAATAGTTAGTGCCTACCAGGCTAGAACATCCGGTGAGCAGGTGGCGGAGTCATGGGCGCCCAAGGCTCATTGATACTTGTGTGGAACGAAAGGTACAGTAGCCCCAGCTGGTCCGGTGCTGCAGAAGAAATACTGTGGCACATATTGCTGAAAAATTAAGTTTTGGCTATGAAGAAAAGATGTCAGGATAAAGTATTGCAGCTTATTACATATGGAGATGCACACTGGTCATTGTCATGCTGACCCGGTTACAGCCAAAAGCACCTACAAGGGTATATGGGCATCAGAACTGAACCATAGAGTAATAGAAGAAAGGGTTCTGGTCTGATGAATCATGTTTTCTTGTACATCACGTAGATGGGTAGAGGTGTATAACTTACCTGGGGAGAAACATGGCCTCCAGGCGCACCTTAGGAAGAAGGCAAACTCCGGGGAAGTAATCTATAGTTGTATGTGCCAAACATTACATTTTATCACCCTTTTGGAATTTTTTTATATAAAGTGACCAACCCCAATATAATAAATAATACAGAATTTTACAATTTCATTGTACAATTTTTAAGTCATATCCGCACTTGGAGTATCCTACACAACCCTATATATATATATATATATATATATATATATATATATATATATATATATATACAGTCATGGCCAAAAGTATTGAGAATGAGACAAATAGTAATTTTTCCAAAGTTTACTGCTTCATTTTTTGTAATGGCAATTTGCATATACTCCTGAATGTCAAAGAGTGATCAGCTTAACAGCAATTACTGTACTTGCAAAGTCAATATTTGCCCAGAAAATGAACTTTAACCCCCAAAACACATTTCAACATCATTGCAGTCCTGCCTTAAAAGGAGCAGCTAACATCGTTTTAGTGATTGATCCATTAACACAGGTGTGGGTGTTGATGAGGACAGGGCTGGCGATCAATCAGTCATGATTAAGTAAGAATGACATCACTGGACACTTTAAAAGGAGGCTGGTTCTTGGTATCATTGTTTCTCTTCAGTTAACCATGGTTATCTCTAAAGAAACACGTGCAGCCATCATTGCACTGCACAAAAATGGCCTAACAGGGAAGAGTATCGCAGCTACAAAAATTGCACCTCAGTCAACAATCTATCGCATCATCAAGAACTTCAAGGAGAGAGCTTCCATTGTTGTCAAAAAGGCTCCAGGGCGCCCAAGAAAGACCAGCAAGCGCCAGGACCGTATCTTAAAACTGTTTCAGCTGTGGGATCGGACTACCAGCAGTGCCGAGCTTGCTCAGGAATGGCAGCAGGCTGGTGTGAGTGCTTCTGCACGCACTGTGAGGCGGAGACTCTTTGAGCAAGGGCTGGATTCAAGGAGGGCAGCAAAGAAGCCACTTCTCTCCAGAAAAAACATCAGGGACCGACTGATTTTCTGCAAAAGGTACAGGGAGTGGACTGCTGAGGACTGGGGCAAAATCATTTTCTCTGATGAATCCCTTTTTCGATTGTTTGGGACATCTGGAAAACAGCTTATTCGGAGAAGAGGTGAGCGCTACCACCAGTCTTGTCTCATGCCAACTGTAAAGCATCCTGAAACCATTCATGTGTGGGGTTGCTTCTCAGCCAAGGGAATCGGCTCACTCACAGTCTTGCCTAAAACACAGCCATGAATAAAGAATGGTACCAGAATGTCCTCCAAGAGCAACTTCTCCCAACCGTCCAAGAGCGGTTTGGCGCCCAACAATGCCTTTTCCAGCATGATGGAGCACCTTGCCCTAAAGCAAAGGTGATAACTAAATGGCTCATGGAACAAAACATAGAGATTTTGGGTCCATGGCCTGGAAACTCCCCAGATCTTAATCCCATTGAGAACTTGTGGTCAATCATCAAGAGACGGGTGGACAAACAAAAACCAACAAATTCTGGCAAAATGCAAGCATTGATTATGCAAGAATGGACTGCTATCAGTCAGGATTTGGTCCAAAAGTTGATTGAGAGCATGCCAGGGAGAATTACAGAGGTCTTGAAGAAGAAGGGGCAACACTGCAAATATTGACTTGCTGCATTAACTCATTCTAACTGTCAATATAACCTATTGGTACTCATAATATGATTGCAATTATATTTCTGTATGTGATATAAACATCAGACAAACACTAATAAAAACCAGAGGCCAGCAGATCATGTGAAAATATAATTTTGGTGTCATTCTCAATACTTTTGGCCATGACTGTATATATATATATATATATATATATATATATATATATATATATATATTCTCTATCTCAAGTCTTGGAGCAGAAATACTTCACATACAGAATCTGTTGCTATAGTGAGCTTATTGTTCTGTTCATGATTGCAGTTTGTGAGCTCCGATCTCCTTCTATGGGTGAATTTCTTTGGGGTCTTGAATCCTCTGGCTGGTTAAAACACGTGAAAACAATCCTAGATGCTGGTATCTTCATTGTAAAGGTAAGATGTGTTGTATCTGTTCATATTCTAGTGCTGCTTGTCTGATTTGTACTATTCTAGGCACGGACTGTACAAAAATGATCCTTTTAGTGCTGAGAATAAACGAGATTTGTAATTATATAAATGTGTAATATTTTACATTTAATTTGCACATTTAGGCCGTGTCAGAAGAGGGCGCCAGCGTGCTCGTTCATTGTTCTGATGGATGGGACCGCACCGCTCAGGTCTGCTCTGTATCCAGTCTGTTACTTGACCCCTATTACCGAACCATCAGAGTATTTATGGTAAGAGGTTTCATTTCATATACTCTATGTACTGGTGGAGATTTACGGAGTTGATATTTTTTGCATAGTGTAACTTTTATTTTTCCCAATTACTATTAGGTGTTAATTGAAAAAGACTGGATTTCATTTGGACACAAATTTAATCACAGGTAACCCTGGTCACTGCACATATGTTGGAAAAGTCAAACAGAGTCACTTATTTACAGAGGGCCTTTCACCAAATTTTTCATGTTGAACTGAAAACACGTTGTAGCTTCAGAGCAGAAAAAAAAATAATTGTTAGTTCTTTTTTTATTTTGCATCTCTGTTGCAGGGATATTAACAATCAAAGTATTTGTCACCTAATGAGTTAATTTTCGTTACATCCAAGTGGGTGTTATCAGAGAGCTTTCACTGTGGGGCATGTACTTCTCCTTGTACGATGTTGTCCAATTATAAACAGGCAGCAAGATGCTAGAAAAAGAACACCTCCACACCATATCTTACAGCAGGTTTCTCAGTGTGTGGGTTATAATGAAAGCCCGGATCTCCTGGTCTAACCTCCTGCATGATTAGAATATCAACTGTATTCAAATCCCATCAATCAACACATTTCAGATATGGGCCCAGCAGTCAGTGTGGGGCTAGGGTCAGCACAGCTGAGTTTAGCTGTGTCACTTTCCAAATCTTCCATCAGCTCTCCTCCTCTCAGCAAAAGAGACAAAAAAAAAACACCATACATTCTAATATAATATACTTACTGTAGTTTTTCTGTGCCATTCCCAGTCTCAGGCGGTTTTGGGAGTGCAGTCCACCTGAAAAAGATGTTGCATGCATATACCCCAATTGCATTGCTTCAGCATATTTTTTTTTTTTAAGGTATGGAAATTTAGATGGGGATCCCAAGGAGGTGTCCCCAGTGATAGACCAGTTCCTGGAATGTGTCTGGCAGCTCATGGAGTAGTTTCCCTGTGCGTTTGAATTTAATGAGAGATTCTTGGTCCACATACAACACCATATATACTCCTGTCAGTATGGAAACTTTCTGTGCAACTGCGAGAAGGAGAGGAAGGAACTGATGTGAGAGAATATGTGCTCTGTGTATGGTCACTATAGGCTTGTAACAGAAATAGAATATGGATGGTTGACGTGTCCCTGATGCTGATCTGATCACACGGTGCCCCACAGTCTGGATAACAGCAATCACTTATAAACTGTGAAGGTTGAACCTTGGCAAAAAATTTTCAATAACTGTGCAGGAGAAAAATGTATAAAGTGATGGCATATTGGTAAGATATGCCATCACTTCAGGATTGGTGGGGGTGTCAGACCTTAGGGACTCCCACATATCCGGAGACTGAATGGGTATGTGAACCTAAACCATTTCAGTTTTTTCCTGCCCATCTGGGTCGCTGGCATCGCTGGCAGTGCCACTGTACAGAGAAACATAAGAATGGTGAAATCAAAATGCTAATAATAAAATAAGATGGGTACATGGATTTAAGAATTGCACAGTTCCTGATGTAACCAATGGTCCACTAGAAGATACTTCTTGAAGATATTCTCTGTCCTGAGTAATGTTGAAATCTTGTAGATCTTCTTTCCCAGTCACAAAATGTCCTAACCTGCAGGTCAGTAGCCAAGGACATGAGATACATCCTTGTAACTAGAGGATCATGGCTTTAAAGAGATATTCTTAAAATATCAAGCTCTCATTGAGGCCTCATTCAGACATCCGTATCCACATGTACGTGTTAATGCTAATGCTATTCACATGCCTGTGGATTTTCATGGACTATGTGTCTGTGCAAAACTCACGGAGACATGTCTGTTTTTTCTTCCAATATCACAGATGAAAAAGACCTATACAAGTCTATGGGTCCATGAAGAACATAGACAGCCCACGGATGGCATCATGGTGCTGTCCGAGATTAAAGGGGTTGTCCAGTACTTTATATTACCCCCCCCCCCCAATGTGTCTCCCCGAGACCCCTAAGGATTTTTGTAATTACCTACCGTTGCAGATAATGCCTGTGAGTGGCGCTATCACTGGCCGCTCACAGGCATCACGTGACCCCCGCCGATGTCGCTGGCAGCAGCCGGGGGTATCTGTCTTCCACGTTCCAGGTGGATGCCAGACTGTGGGCGGGGTTACCCCCCCCCCCACATCACACCCGGCATCCACCGCACGCTCTGCCTCTCCCCATTCATTGGGAAAGCGCGGTAGATGCTGGGAGTGACGCGTGGGGAGGAGGTGTAACCCTGCCCACAACCCAGCAGCCACCGTAGGGACCCCAGCGCTGAGTCACGCCTCACTTGTCGTGACATCAGCGTGGGGTCACGTGATGCCTGTGAGCGGCCACCGATAGCGAAGCTCACAGGCATTATCAGCAAAGTCTTAGGGGCCCCGGGGGGATACATTGGGGGGGGAGTAATATAAAGTACTGGACAACTTCTTTAACATTACAAAGCATAGGAGAAACTTTATAACATATTTATCCATACGAGAAGAACACTGATAACACAATGATGGTAAAAATGGACACACTGATACCATTTTTTCACATACCTGTTTAAACCTGTACATGTGAATGAGGCCTTCTGCTGATCACTGAAGAGCCCCATTCTCAGCATCGCTAAAAGTCCCATCGGTCAGACCTCCTGCATTCAGAAAGTTATCTCCTAACCCTTTACAGCAGTGGTTCTCAACTCCAGTCCTCAGGACCCACCAACAGGCCATGTGTTCAGGATTTCCTTAGTATTGCACAGCTGATAATTGCATCACCTGCACAGGCAATAATTCCATCAGCTGTGCAATACTAAGGAAATCCTGAAAACATGATCTGTTGGTGGGTCCTGAGGACTGGAGTTGGGGAACACTGCTGTAAAGGGACTGTCAGTACAGAAGGACTGTTCAAATCAAGTACAGGCGCTCGGTGCACCGTGGTGGGGCCAAGCAGTTCAGTGCATCTTTCCATCTACTTTTTGGAAACGGATTTTCCAATTTTGACTATGAAGCTACACAGCTACTATGCAAAGAAACACTGAAAGCTATAGAACTTGTGGCTCATTCATATAAGAGAATCAGGCACAGTTTCACCAGTTTGGTCAGTGTCAGTTTTTATCATTAGAGTTTGGCCTGAGCTTCAGTTTCTTCATCTTTTTCCATCAAACAGACCTGGAAAACTGGACAGCGCTCAGATGGCAATTAATTGTTGGCCGATTTTTTTTTTTTCACTGACCCATGGATGTGCATTGTTAATTTTGACCTGACACTCAGATAACTATCGTACTATCGTACATTTTGCCACGATTTTCCGTCTCTCAAACAATCACAGATATGTGAATGGCCCCATTCACTCTTCTAGGTACAAGTCGTATCTGGAAATAACACAAATAGGACTCGTACACAAAAAATGTCCGTCTGAATGAGCCCTTAGTGTTAGTGCAGGTTGCAGTGGTGACGGGTATACTTGCAGCTCTCATAATCTCAATATATCAGTGATGCAATCATCATCTTCCAGAATTCAGGAGAGGACCTACTCCCTCTGGTCTTACCTGTGGAAGCAGCGGTTGGATTACATGAACCCTCTGTACAGAGCAGATCACAGTCAGACCCAAGGAACTCTGAGACCACACACCACTCCATGCCACTTCAGGTAAGAGGTTATTCTGATTCCTCCTCTGCACTGAATAAAGCAGCAGAACTCTAACACACCATATACTTATCATTCATATATAGAAACATCAACCCTAACTTTACAGGTGAAAGAAGCGGGGTGACGTATCATGAGCCCAATGTGTCCTTCAGTGGTGAAATCCAAGGCCCAACACTCTTCCCACTTGTAACCATGGTCTACATTTAGGGGTTGCGTCAGAGCTCACTCGTCAGTTCTATCTTCTGCCTGGCACAAATCAATTCACTTTAGACAGATTTACTGACATCTATGACAGCTTGTGACACGGTGATTCATTTTGCACATATTTAGACTGCGATAAAGTATTGATCTTTGGGGGTCAGACTGCTGGGACCCCCAACAATCCCCAGGAGGTTCTGTAGAGCAAGCTTTGAACAGAGCAGAGGGGGAGCATGTACATCTCTACTCCATTCATTCTCTGTGGAACTGACCCCTAGAGATCAATTCCTAAATCCCGTTGATAGGGGATTACTTATATACTTGGTACAACCCCTTTAATAGGGCATGCGGATGTCCCTGATCGGGAACTTTCTATATAAATGCATAATATAAAGTCGAGTTTGGGTCAGGAGACCTGAAGCCAGTCTTTGCATTGAAGCATACTCAGACCGCAAAACACACGTGTGAATCCAGGCAAAAGCTGTTTTTTTTTTGTTTGCCTGTACAAAACAGACCAATTTTGCAAGTGTGTTAGATCCAATTTTCGGGCATATTTAGTCCACATGTCCGTTTTTATCAATGGTTTTGCCATATGCAAAAACAACGTGACAGAGGTTTCCCAAGCTTCTTCAAGTACCCAGTCAGTGAAAATGAAGAATAGCAGTAGGATGCAACTTGGATGTCCGCAAATAAGGTCAATGTAGGGGATGTCTCTGTTTATATACAGACCATCAGTCAGCAAAATAACAGAACGGACATGTGAATAGTGTAAGGATAGGATGTGTCAGTGTGCTGTCCGAGTAATGAGGCCCAACTTGCCACCACATATTTTCACTAATCTGAAGTCACCAGCCATAGATCAGCCACTGAGGGACTCATTAGGACTCGCTCACATTGCCACGTAACACGGCCGAGTGCTAGTGCTATGTGATGTTTTATCGGATAGCACTCGGACCAATAATATACTATGTTATCCGAGTGCAGTCTGATGTACGTGCACAGAGACAATGGAGAAGATGGAAAAATTAAGTCCTCCATCTTCTCCACACCTGTGCTGCAATTCTTCCATGCGAGAAAATTGGATCACACTCAGAGTTAAAGCAGAGTGTCATTAGTATAATCGGCCCAATTCTCTGGCATGGGAGAATATACAGCATTGTGAGCTAGCCCTTCATGTGTGTACCATGAGCTAGCACGTCTTAAGAACATATATCATGAGAATTGCTCGATGATAATCTTCTGTACTTGTGCATATACTAACTCTTCAAACTTATTTTTCACCATGGAAGGTTTTGGAGGGGCCTCTATAACCGATTTGAGAAAGGAATGCACCCTCGCCAGTCAGTCACTGATTTTCTACAGGCAGTAAAAGAAGAGACGCAGCAGCTGGAGGAGGAAATGGAGTTCATGGAGAAGGTGTGGTAGAAATACTGAAAATCCAGCTTCCTGGCCTATATGTTTTTGATGTTTATACCTCCGCTTAGGTTTCAGTGTAAACCAATTCAGCTTTTAATGGTGACTGAGAAACAATTTTAAATGATTATATATAAAAACCCTGCACAAGATAAAAAAGAGGCAATCATTTTTAGCCGATGCCCTACGTCTTTGGTGTTCTCCAACACAATAACTGGAAGAGAGCACCATTAAAGGGAATCTGTTACCAGGTTTTTGCTACCCATCTGAGTGCAGCGCAATATAGGGGCAGAGGCCCTGATTCCAACAATCTGTCACTTACTGGGCTACCTGCTGTCATTTTGATAAAATTACTGTGTTATCTGCAGCAGACCCCGCCCACATCACTGATTGGCAGTTCTCTGACTGCTGAGCTCTGTATAACCCTGCCCACACCACTGATTGGCCACTTTGTGTATACTAGATTTGCAGAAAGCTGCCAATCAGTGATGGGGGCGGGGTTGTACAGAGCTTATGAATATGTAGGACTACCTGGCAGCAGGTTTACTAGTCCCCAATGATAATCTGCTTGCTGATAAAATAGTGATTTTATAAAAACTACAGCAATCAGACCATTAAGTGACACATCACTGTAACCAGGGTCTCTACCTTGTGTCTTTTCAATGTCAGTAATGCCTGAGCACTGTGGCGTTATGGCTTTCTTATGGCACCAGAGAAGTTTGTTCATTGGTATAAAGTTTTCAAGTAAAGGTTCATTTAGGCAGGCCAATAATTGGGTTAGGGAGCGTTCCCTCATTCCCAACTGTTGGCTGCCTAAACAGGCCATCAAACATCCAATGGAGGGGCAAAGCATTCATTGGTGTGATAATTTTTGAGCACGTTTAAAAATTATCATTAGCAGCACATTGTCCTGTGTAAACGAGAAATGTGCTGACGATAACATAAGTGCGGCCGGCCTTACTAAACAGACCATTAAACCACTGCTGATCGACTTGCATGTAGAGGTTACATTAACATGCCCTAACCCAATGTAACTTTTGCTCTTGTCTAACAATTTTTCCTTTAGAGATTAACAAAACTGGAAACTCGAGAGTCAAATGAAACCTACAAGAATCTCAATGACCAGCCAAAAATCCACAACTTCCAGATATGCATCACCAAACACTCTCCGGCTAATACGCCCCAAGATTACAGCACCAACCTGAAGCTGTTTCCCTCTCGTAGTTCATCCCAAGGTGAGGAGGACTCGGCCCTGATCCTAACCCAGGACCATTTGAAGAGCTCGGACCCCGACCTGTCGGCTAACAGTGACCAGGAATCTGGGGTGGAGGACTTGAGCTGCCGGTTTCCGAGTGGTGGAGACTCGTTACCCAGCGAGGACAGTGGGAAGGATCCCGATTCAGATGAAGCAGTGTTCCTGACTGCTTAGAGGTCTTATTAACCACTTGCTATTATATTAGTGCTTCTATTTATTTATAGGGAGTGATGTAAGCTGGGAGGGATATACTGGGGGAAAAAAAAACATATCGACTTTGTTCACATGTATCAGTGGTAGTTTGTGCAGCGGAGACCAGATACTAATGTCCTATATAGTCGGTCTGATCCAGGCAATTGAACGACTGACAATTGGAAAAGTGCATACACAGGTTGACGAAACAATGACGGGGACACAATGATCGCTAATAATCTGGTATCCTGTTATCAGCAGCACGTCTCCTGTTTACACTGAGTAATGTGCTGCCGTTAAGAATTTTAATGAATGCATAAAATGTATCGCACCCAATGAAACGGTGCTTTCCTAGTTTGTCTGCCGATTGTGGTCCTGGTTAGATGGGCCAATAATCGTATGTTGAAATGATTCCTATGAGCGCTCGTTCATCGTTTATTGGCTCTACGCCTTAAGTGCGTGTCTGCAGCCTCCGGGAATATTCAGAAACAGTTATCTTTTTTTAAGAGCCAACCTTATAATGCATTTTGTTTCCTTTCATGATTTCAAACCACATGTCCGTGGAGCATGAATCCTGTCCCAATATATTTGTATATTTAAGGTTTGTCATTGACAAAGGTGCCCTGTACTGGAAATATGGACACTTACATGGTTTTCGGGTTTAGGTCCACTGTGTGAAAGATCTGAATGTGCTTTGCTTCTGTGTAAGTTGCTGGTAGACTAATGGTGGTCATCCAGGATCTGACATTGGGTATTAATTCCCTACCTCCTAGTTATGTTAGGCATGACTATCACATGTAAGGTTCTTGCCACCTGGCCGAGAAAAGTTCGAAAAAAAGGACGCAAGCATAAACTGTTTGGCCTGTGACCACAGCAATTTACAGTAAAACAATGTGATTTTCGTCACATGATTAAAACCATGACCCAATGTCTATGGCTGAATAATCCCTTAAAGACTAATGTTTTGTGCTATGGTATACCATCGGTCCGATCTTCTGTAACTTTATACTGTTTCCACATAGACTGCCAATGAAACAAAACTTCAGAATCTCATTTGGAGACTTTAAAGGGGCTGTCCAAGACTTTATTGAAGGCCTATACTTGATCATCAATGTCTGATTGATAGTGCGTGCTGTAGCTGTTCCTGTGTCAACGGTGACCAGAAATGCTCAGGTGCCGAGCTCTGTTGACGGAGTACTACATATCGGCCACCCATTCAAATCATTAGGGGGCAGATGTGTAGTACGCAGCCGCAGCCACTATTCCCTCCACAGAGCTCCGCAGTGCAGCTCCGCTAATGAGCACCCCAATTGATCAAACATTGATGCCTTATCTTAAAGAGGTGGTCACTACATTGTATAATGCCCCCATCAAATTACACCTTTTAAATACCTGCAGCCGGGGTCACGTGATGCAGACTGAGAAGTCAGCAATAGCGCCACCCACAGGTACATATGGAAGCAGGAGGTATTTACAAAAACATTTATTTAGTTAACATGTGTAAATCGATGGGGTCATTATACAATGTAGTGGACCACCTCTTTAAAGAAAGGCCATCAATGTTAAAGTCCGGGACAACCCCTTTAATTATTAATCGGTATCGGTACAGATCTATTAGACTTTTCAGAACTTCAAAATAGGTCCATCCTTCAAACAGATGCCAAAAAGTACAGTATGCTGCAAACTTTAATGGAAGCATTCCTGTATGAATACAATATTGGAGGAAATAAAGAAAAAAAAACAAAAAGCTTTGGCACTTTTATGTAGGTCTCCAGAATATAGTGGGGAGAGACTTTCTTATTGACTTATATAAGCGAGGTAGAGCAGTAACCCCAAAGAAATTGAAAAATCAGCTGTGGTCCCTATAGGATGGCCCTACACATTGCATTTCCCATCACTTTTTTGAGAATACATTGGGGTGGAAAAATAAGATACAAATAAAGTAGATAATAAGAATTTATAGTCCAGAATTTACTGGTCACTTTTGTATTTCTGTAGGAATTCCAGCTCTGTACGTTGCAGATATCCGGCCCATCAGCGGATTAGCGGGGTCCCGCGTACTTGAATCCTTGCATGTTATCTGGGGGCTAAGAGCCATAGGGTTCTCTCTAAGTGCTTCCGACACTGGTTTTCAGAAAACGTACTGATCCTTTTATATTCGTGCTGCAAGGTAGTTACATGTGGGGTCTCAGCGTCACATTACTGGGCTAGTACTAATATGGTAAGAGTCAATGTTGTGTAGTATCCCCCCGCCATCCTTTACGTGTCTGCCTGCTGCATAGCGGACGGCTGCCATCTTGAATGCTCATTGAAGCTGCTATTAGTTTTTTTTGTAAATTGCATGGATAATCTTACCAGAATAATCGTTCTCACTTCTTGACTTGTCTGCTCATTGTGACCAATATCATATTGGTTTTATAGACGAGTTTACAAGCGCTTGTAGTGCTACAATACAAGAACAAAGCTACTAGATGTAATAGGAAGATCATCATAAAATGACCGTCCCTCCCAACTGCAGATTCCAAAATCTTCTGAAGATGCAGCTTATAAGTGAGGTCCGTGATAGTCAGAAGCAGCGTCTTCTTCCCATGATCTGTGCCTGGGGTGGGAGCCCAGCGATGTAGGGGCTGAGCCGCAGTAACAGACATGGGGCCGTGTCTGCGGGGGAAGGTGGGGAATAGAGTTTTCATTTTCTAATCCAGGACAACCCTTTTAAAAGTAGAACTCCCAAAAACAATGAAAGGGAAAGCCTCTTAAAGGGACACTAATCCTCGAAATGAATGAGGGCAAAAAATAGAGCAGCTCTTACTTTTGTCCAGTCTCAACATGATCCTAAAAGAGATGGGGCCAGAGTCATCAAGAGCGGCGCTGTTCACATTGGTCTTGATGAGGAGGTGTGCTGGAGTCAGACAGATGCTCACGGTTCATGAAAAGGTGCATGCTTCTTCCTGAATTGAGAACGCACCGTGGGTCAATAAACAAATATGCAACATGGGAATGAGATTTTGTGGCTATTTATGGTACAAAGATTTTAAAAAAAAATTCTGCACAAGCGCTGTGTGTGAGCAAACCCCAACGGTGGTGCCGCAGGTCTTTTGGGAGTTCTCCTTGATTGCAAAGGGTTTTGTGTGTTTTTTTTATATATATTATTTATGGTTTATTTATTGATGCCATCATTGCTTATTTTTGTGACGAGTATAATAAAATCATGATCTATTTTTTTATTTTGTGTTGCATATTTTGGCTGTAATTTATATGCAGAAATTGATTTTTGTTTTAAGATATTTTAAAATATGTTGTCAAGCAATATTACCCTAATTGTGACTATATCAGTACAAAGTACGTATGTAAAGTAGTTTATTCCGTAATGTGCAATTAGAATATTTTTGTAAACTCCCTTGTGTTGTGTGTGTGCTGGTGTGTATAGATTAGATTGGGCCGCTGTCCTTTACGGACATAGCATTAGAGTCATTTATGCTGCACTTATAGAAGATGCTAAAGAATTACACTACAGTTTTTTTAATACAATTTTCTTTTCTTTTTTAAAGCAATACTTTACTCACCCTCTCTGGGTCTAATGCAGAGTGTCAGCTATTTGTCACATTGACAGCGCTGCAGCCAGTCAGTGAGTTCAGTGACTCTGAGCAAGTAGTGCCGTTAACTCGGGCAAAGCTGCTGATCTCAGTTATTGGTTGCAGCGCTGTCGACGTGAGGCCAAAGGACAGTAACAGACACTGGGAGCAGTGGCAGAGACCCTGTGCTGGACCCAAGGAAGGTGACTAGTGCACAGTTACAAAAAAAAAACAGCTGCACCAACGGGTTAAAGGAAAATCCCTTTAACCCTCAACTGGTGAGGTGGGGGTCGCCACACCCCAGGGAATTTTTGTTCGGCTGCCATTCATTGAAAAATGCTGGTATGAGGATACGTGTCTCACTAGCTTCCATCCATTTGTGGGTGTCAAAAATTTGTTACACTCATATGCAATCAATCGCCAATAAGAAAACGATTAAAACAAACGTGATCTTCGCATTTTCTGTAAAAATAAGAGATTTCTAAACACTGGGGTATAGGAAACCCCACCTCACCAGTTGCGTGACATAAACCCCACCTCACCAGTCGAGGGTTAATGAACCAGATAATCTGGCACAGATCAGCAATGGAATGGGGAATTTTACAAGATCAGAAGCAAGAAACTGAGCAGAAAATTAGGAAATTACCCTGATAACATTTTGAATTAGCAGCTTGTTTTTGGGCTCTATATACCAATCCAAGGGAGGTTTGTATACTTTATGACGGACATGTAATAATTCAGAATATTTGATGATTTGGAATTTATTAGATCCCCCAGGTGAATTACCCCAATACTATAAAATGGACATAAATGACACATAAATCTGTGCGGTTACAAAGTAACATTGACGCTCCTCCCCAACTCCCCGTACAGAATGACATGCCCTCGGGTCAGGAGTGTCTACAGCTTCATAGAAATATATAAAGCAGTCACGTTAGGGTCGGGAAAGTCCGTGCATGGACTGATTACCACGGACGTCTGAATGAGTCTTTATTGACTAATAAAGTCACTATTGATCACAGGGGTTAAAACGGTCAGGATTGGAGTTCATCTCCAATGTTGACCTTTGTGTAATATATACAACTCACACCTCCTGCACATGGAACAGGCATAGATTCTGGGTATGAACAATGGGCGCCCTACACTATCCACCCTAAACATGGGGAAGATGGCAGTAAAGAGTAAGAGACAGTTGTCTGGGACTTGACTCTTTTCATAAGATAGGTCATCAGCGTGTGATTAAAACAGAAATGTAGAAATTTTTTGCAAATTTATTTAGAAAACAAAAACTGAAATATCACATGGTCATAAGTATTCAGACCCTTTGCTCAGACACTCATATTTAAGTCACATGCTGTCCATTTCCTTGTGATCCTCCTTGAGATGGTTCTACTCCTTCATTGGAGTCCAGCTGTGTTTAATTAAACTGATAGGACTTGATTTGGAAAGGCACACACCTGTCTATATAAGACCTCAAAGCTCACAGTGCATGTCAGACCAAATGAGAATCATGAGCTCAAAGGAACTGCCCAAGGAGCTCAGAGACAGAATTGTGGCAAGGCACAGATCTGGCCAAGGTTACAAAAGAATTTATGCATTACTCAAGGGT